>NW_019154105.1:20582536-20696781 GCF_002288905.1 Enhydra lutris kenyoni | reverse complement strand
TAAGATTTTATTTATTTATTTGACAGACAGAGATCACAAGTAGGCAGAGAGACAGGCAGAGAGAGAGAGGAGGAATCAGGCTCCCTGCTGAGCAGAGAGCCAGATGTGGAGCTTGATCCCAGGACCCTGGGATCATGACCTGAGCCTGAAGGCAGAGGCTTTAACACACTGAGCCACCCAGGTACCCCAAGAATCCTCGTTTTAAATGAAACTTTCTTATAATTCAATGTTGAAAACTAGTTCTTAAATGTAAATACTCGTTGAAGATTCAACTTACATGATGAAAACCAAACAAAATAAACATTCAGAGTCTATTTTACGAACTATCCCTTCACTGTGTTTGCAATAAAATTTCCCCATAATCTTACATGTGACTTCTATAAGTGGTGAGTTGATCTAACTTGAACATATCTTACCATATCAGATTACTCTACACTGAGGCTCATAGCAAAAATCTTGTAATCCAATACAGTGTTATGTTTCCTATCCATAGACTAAAAAACTATGCAGCATATAAAAACCATGGAATATTTCTTAAAACAAACAAACAAATAAAAAAAGAGGGCACCTGGGCGGATCAGTCTGTTAAGCGTCTGACTCTTGATTTGATATTAGCTCAGATCATTATCTTAGGGTCATGGGATCAAGCCCCATGTGGGGCTCCACACTGGCCGTGGAGCCTGCTTAGGATTCTCTCGCTCTCTCTTCCTCTGCCCCTTCCTCCAACTTGTGCTCCTTCTCAAAAACAAAACAAAATAGAACAAAAAAACCCTGTACAATGTATGTAATTAAAGACATTAAAAATATATTTTAAATTTACATAAATATATTTATATATAATGACAGAAGTAGATCAAGTGGTATCTATAGGCCCTGTAGCCCCATTCTAATATCTGTTTTCCAAACTTATAGGAAGTTTTCTGCACAGTCTTATATATGTATTCAGATTCACTTAGGAATGAATACTTTGAATTTTTCTGGAATGCCCTTGCTAAATTTCTCATTTCAGTGTAGTCACTTTAAGATGCCAATTAAGGAATTGTAGTCTGAGATCAGGAGCTGGAACCATCTTATCTGTCTCCAGTATGAGAGAAAGAACTAACAAAAGTTATAAAGCAACTCTTTTTTGCTTTAAAAATCGTATAATTTATTTTTAGGTGATATTACAGGGTCTGAGTCAAATAATGATTTCTTCAATGTCAATAGTATGATATTGATCCAATACCATTCAGCTATTTTTTTCTAATCATGTCAAATTTTAAGAGGAACATAATTAAACAATTTTATAATTTAAGACATTGGCCTTTTAAGATAGGAAACTTCATTTTTTCCTCTCTGAATATGTTTTTCCAGTTCTGGTCCATTGCCTTTGCCGTCAAGGCTGCCTGGATGCTCTTCAACTTTCCCTTTTACTGTCTGCATGAATCTTTCTATGACACTGCAAGGCTGTGAGAGGGGCCCTTTGTGTGATAGCTAATATGCGTACCTGCTTAAATTGCCTATTAGACTGTTTGCTTCTTGAGGATTGTGACTGTGTCTAGTCCCCTATTATATTTATAGCTCTTACCCAACCAACTGGTCCATTATTGATGTTCAATGAATATTTGATGAATGAGTGAATAAATGACTTTCACTGGACTTAAGAAAGTGCCTATTACAATTGTGGACTTGAAATTGTAATGCTTAGCACTGGAACACATAGGTATTTCCTTCACTCCTCTCTCACCCAGTCTGATAGTCATCAAAATTCTATTAACAAGAATTTCAGCATTTATTTAGGATGATGATAATGTGAACACCTTGATGCTATCTGACTCATTATCTGTTAAATTTCTTTCAGCGTGATTTTAACAACACTTTTAATATGCTGTATTTGGATTAAAAAAACATGATATGCACAATAGCATTAATCCAAATATTTGATTAACTATAATATCACATATCCCTGTCATTAAAGATAACAGATAATTTATTATTCCTGTTGTAATTATATTAATATTCTAGCTAAATGAGTCTATTTAAATCTAACATTAAACTCTCACTCTGGCTGATTAATATACACCAATAATTTCTTATGCTGATTTACCATGTTTTAATGCACTATATCCTTTTTTTTCAAAATGTAGAGAATCTTAATTTTCTTAATCTTAATATGTTTATGAAGTAGGAATAACATCTGAGGAATCAGTAACTAATACTCATCTCTACCCTACACGTTTTCTTAGGAGTATATCATGCACGTAATAGAACCTTAAAGTTTTCTGTGAGATATTTAATATTATGGTGCCCCAAGGATACACTTTAACAGCAGCAAATATTTCCCTTTGGGGAGAGGGCATGTTTCCATGATATAATGTGTGATAAGGCATTGTGCTTCTAATCTTGGAGGTTTGTGGGTAATGAGGAGATAAAAAACAAATAAAATAACTGGAAGCAGTTTGCTTAATGTTAAATGCAATAAAGAAGTAATCTGAACCCTGAGCATTGGCTAGCATGGGGCAAGCCTGACTAGAAGATTTTCTAAGTTATAGGCCAGTCAGCCTCAACCACTGAATTAGTAAGTAAGCAGACACCAGCAGATGGAAGGAGCTGTTGATTGGTGCCTTGCTTCTTTCATTCCTTTTAGAAGCAGTTAGTTTCTCCTGGTGAATTAAGAGCTGAAAGTAATCTGCAAAGTAAAATAATACAGAAATTTGAGTTGTCCTATAGACAGAGCAATGTCATCATGAACGCAAAAGGTATAGATGGGTGGCAAGCGCTGCTCTACAATGCAATGTCTCATTATAACTGATGTTCTAGATTCTGTGACACAAGTCATGACACAATAGACAAAAGAAGAAACTCTAGTGATTTCAAACTCTCCTGGGCAAGATGGCCTTTCTTAAGAAGGAAAATGTTATAGCTCCAGGTAATAATAACACTCCATTTCACCATTACAACAGTATGCACTTAAGTTTACAGTTGAGGGAATTTTAAAAATTCAGAAAATGAAGACTTATAAAGGAGGACAATACTATTTTATTCGAAAAGGCAGTTCTCGGGTCAGAAATTTTCTCCTTTTCTTTCTCTTTTCAGCCTCATCTTTTCTGCCTCCTGTGGTGACTACTCACAATTCCTGAGTTAATAATTTTATTTTTAATAACTAATTCCATTTAATTTCATAATCATTCAGTAACATGAATTTGTCCAGTTCACCTGCTGAGGCAAAGCTGGGGTAAGAAATACATAAACTGACATTGGATCCAGAAATTTTAGTCTTCTTTGTTGCTTATACCATTTACATATCTGGATTTTGAGACTGCACAAATCTTTCTAGCAAGATGTTTGGTGAGGAGACCTTAATCTTAAACCCTATTTCTCAGTTCCTTTCTTTGCTTTAAGTAATGCTAAAATGAGGGCCAAGTAGTGTAACCTTTACAATATTGATTTCCTTCAGAGTACCCAAAGCCAGTATAGAAAGTTATGCAGTCAGCTGTTAGCTGGAGGTTCTACAAAGAAAAAAATAAACAAAACAGAGCTAGTAAAAGCCACCAGAGACTCTTCCAAAGAGCTTTAGGAATTCTTCACAACAATTCCAAGGAAGAGAGCTGTATCATATTTTTATGGTTAAATAGTGCAAACACAAGATAAGATAGTTCACTAAACTTGGGATAAATTAAAATAAATAACATGTCTAAAGAGGAATTATCATAACTGTTTTTTGACTATTCATGTTTATAAAAAGAAAAATTAGCTTTTCACATCATTATTTAACTGATTCACTTAAAGAAGATGTGTGTTTTCAAAATACCACATTAAAATGCCAAAGTGCTTTCAACATGATCAATAACATGAGGTCCACAAAAAAATTTTATTCTTTCTTTTGTTTATAGACTTGTGATCATATAAATAGCATTTCCTATTGTAGGACTTAAGTTATATGTAAATTATTTGAAGCAATGTCTGTGTCTGTTACATTGACTAATATGATGCTATTAGACCAATGGACAAAAAGCCTTGTGGATGAGAATATGATATACATTTCTTGCAATATCCTCATTTCACTGTTTTCTGGCTTTTCTATGAATACAATAGCATTGGTCTAGCCATTTTTTAAAAGATTTTATGTATTTATTTGAGAGAGAGAAAGAGCATGAGTAGGGTGAGGGGGCAGAGGGAGAAGCAGACTCTCTGCTGAGCAGGGAACCTGACATGGGGCTTGATCCCAGGACTTTGGGATCTGACCTGAGCGGAAGGCAGATACTTAATTGACTGAGCCACCCAGGTGCCCTGGTCCATCCATTTTTTTTTTTTTTTTTAACTGTCAGTCATAGAGTGAATTCCATGCTAAGTCCATCCATATGTGTTCTGGAAAACCTGGGTTCTCTCCTCTCTTAATCTCACACTGATACTTAAGAAGTCAAAATGAGACTATCTGAAGGCTAAGATGTTTGTCATACATATGGCATAAAGAAATCTGTTATGTTTTGCTTTGCTATGTACTGTTTTGAGCTATGACAATGATTATTACGTAATTTGAACTGTCATCCCTTGTGGGGTCTCTAAGCTCCCATCATTCTTCATGGCTACAGGCTCATTTTAACTCCAATCAAAGAAATTTTACTTTCATGTATAAATATTGTCCAGGGGAACCTGGGTGGTTTAGTGGGTTAAGCCTCTGCCTTTGGCTCAGGTCATGATCTCAAGGTCCTGGGATGGAGCCCTGCATCCAGCTCTCTGCTCAGCGGGGAGCCTGCTTCTCCCTCTCTCTCTGCCTGCCTGTCTCCCTACCTGTGATCTCTCTTTCTCTGTCAAATAAATAAATAAAATATTTTTAAAAACAAAATAAATAAATAAAATATTGTCCAAATAGTAATGTATATTATAGTCCTGACATATAATCAGTGTTATTTTATTATTTATTTTCTAAATTGTAAAATGAAGATAAATATGTTAAATTTTTTAAGTATATTGATATTAAAAGCAACACATATTAATGTTGTAAAGTTTGACAAAAGTGACATAAATTAGAGAATTAAAATTTCTCATCATTTCCGTATTTAGCGACAACTACTATTTACCATTTGCATTAGTTAGCAAGGGATGCCATCACAAAATGCCACAAACTGGACGGGTTCTACAACAGAAATCTTATGTCTCACAGTTGTAGAGGCTTGAAATCTATGATCATGGTGTTGGCAGAGTTCCTTCTGAGAGCTGTGAGGGGGAAATCTGTTCCATGATACTCCTAGCTTCTAGAGATTTGCTGGCAATCTTCGCTATTTATTGGCTTTGATTACATCATCCCTTCTTAAAGCCTTCTTTGTCACAGGGCATTCCATCCATTTGCATGTCTGTCTCTAAATTTCTTCTTTTATAAGAACAATAGCCATATTGGATTCGGGGTCCACCCTACTCCACCTTGAACTCACCTTAGCCAATTACATCTGCAATCACTCTATTTACAACTAAGTAAGGTCTCATTCTGAGGTTCTAGGTATTAAGACATCAACAAATGAATTTTGGAGGAATGTAATTCAGCACATAGCACTATCTCATTATGTATGCTTTGTATTTCCAGTGCTGATGTAGTAATGATTGTCATAATTTACTAAACCTAGATTTTCCAGTGACTATGCAAAACAATTAAATAATTTCATTTTATTTGAGAAATATCAAATAAATCATACCACTCTCACTATTCAACTATTGAGGAAAAACTTAGGCATAGAGAAAATAAGTAGTTTTCCCAGTGTCACATAGCCAAGTACAAATCCAGGCTACCTGAACCCTGACTGTTGAAGATTCATGTTGTATATTCTGTTTTATAACATGAATCTTAAAAGTCTTTTTGGTGTAATACAGGCCATTTATCAGGTAAACATCCTGGACTTAGTATATGATAGAAGACTGAAATGGTTTAATATTATGAAATCACAATATCCAGAACTATCTGACAAAAGCACCAAAGCCTTGATGCTTTTTCCTTGACCTGTATTTATAGGTTTGGATTTCTAGATACTGGATCCACATCTTACTAGTTGTGTCAGTTGTGGGGGCGGGGGTGAATCTTAATTCTATAATTGTTTTGCTTTGGTGTAAAATTTCAAGTAAAAACCTATATTTTTAATAAAAAATAAATATTCTACCATACTTTTCCCCACTTCTCAGCACCATATCCAGGGCCACTGGATGAATTTCAAACAATACACATTTTTTAGAATAATAAATATAAAGACTCTAAAATAACATTTAAATGTCCTACTATTGAACTATATGAACTATTATTAGTATCATTTTTCATTTTATAAATGAGGAAAACTGGGCACAGAGTATAAGTTCTTTTTTTTTTCTTTAAAGATTTTATTTATTTATTTGACAGAGATCACAAGCAGGCAGAGAGGCAGGCAGAGAGAGAGAGAGGAGGAAGCAGGCTCCCCACTGAGTAGAGAGCCCCATGCAGGGCTTGATCCCAGGACACTGAGATCATGACCTGAGCCGAAGGCAGCAGCTTAACCCACTGAGCCACCCAGGCACCCCGAGAGTGTAAGTTCTTTATTTCAAATCATCCACATATTCACGGCCAAGTCTGGGGTTTGAACCCACATCTACCTCCCTTGAGAGCCAGAACTCTTGTTCTTTATCACTTTATGTGATAATAATGTGCTATAATGTATTTAATGAAATTCCTCTCCCATCCTTCAATCATTTGAATGCCAATTATCTGTCTCCTAAATATGCAATAACCATTATGCCCTGTTCTCCCTCATGAACATAAAACTAATCCAGAGAAGTACAATATTTAAGGGACTAATAATTCTTCACATTTTTTTCAATTCCTTATAGCACAGGATTCAGATGTATTCAGTACATAGACATATACATACATGTATTTATTCTCCATAGATAATTTAATATTATATCTTAAAATGTTATGTTATAAGAGATCAAACCAGTATATTCTTTCAGAATGTACTAATCTTTATGGACATTTTTCTTTCTAAATGCAAAAAACAAATAGTACACACAATTAGAATTTATGTAAATATCTATATAATTCAATGAAGAGTGGGAATACAAATGAAGTTTTGACTTAAGGCAGAGACATGAAGTGTAATAGTTCTAGCAAGTGAAAAGACCTCCAGACCCATAATAATTCTCATTACCAGTTTCAGAACGTAAAGAAGGACACATTAGAATGTGGCCTTTGTTAGTGATAGAATTTTTGTGTGATTTTTTTCCCCCTAATATCAAAGTTTAACTCAATTGAATATGTTCCCTTAATTATTTGCCTATATAAGATAATTAAATTTTGTAAAATATCTATAGAGATCACAAACTTAAATATTCATAAACTGAGAAAACAAAAATCAAAACAAGCCACCTTCTTCATATCTTTTATTTTGTCACCATTTAGAGATGTATTTGTGTAGTAGAATATATCTGCATCATAAGAAAAACAACAGGGAAAATGTAATGACATAATGCCGGTTACCGTCAGCCTTGGCATTGGAGCTACTACACTAAGGTTGGGAGGGGATTATGGAAATTGAAAAGTGCATGGCCTTGTGTAAATCAGGAACACACTAACCAGGTCCTGTTGTTGATGCTGGGCCTACTGTTGCCAGTGTGTCTGACATTTGAATATAATCTGGAAGACCATATTTTATATGAATTTTCCCAATTTTTAAATGTTGGCTAAAAACAGTTACACGCCAAACAAAATAAATCTACAGGCTAAATCTGTTCTTTAGATTGCCAGCCTGCAACTTCTGAAATATTGGCTTTGGTTTGAAACAGTCTGTCAGCTGTTTTTCAGAACAGAGAAGAAAATTTTGAAATAGCATCAGTCAAAATCCTATTTGTAATTCAGTTGTCAAAACTAGTCATTTATTTGTTTCATCTTAGATATTGGTCAAAGGGCACAAACATGTAGTTAGAAGATGAGTAAGTTAAAAAAAAAAGAAGATGAATAAGTTCTGGGGATCTAAGGCAGAGTATTATGATTATAGTTAACGACTCTATATCATGTACTTGAAAGTTGCTAAGAAACCACATCTTAAAGATTCCCACCACAAAGCAGAAATAATTTTGGGACATGATGGAGGTAGTAACTAATTCTAGGGTGGAGTCATATTGTAACATATAAATGTATCAAATATATGTGTTATGTCCCTTAAGCTTACACAGTATTTAAATCAATTATATCTCAATTAAAAAATAGATTGCTATGATAGCTAAGTCATCTTCATCTCTATCTATTCTTCACAGATCAGCCACATGATCTTGTCTAGGTATAGAGCAGGTCATGTTGCTCATTTGTCTCAAATCACTGAGTTTCCATTAATAGTAAAAGCCAAACTCTTATAAATTCTAACATGACTTGCTCCACTCACTTTCTAATCAGGATTATTCTTATGCTTTTTATTTATTATTCTTTTAATTTTATTTTTTCAGTGATCCAAGATTCATTGTTTATGCACCACACCCGTGCTCCATGCAATACGTGTCCTACTTCATACCCACCAGGCTCACCCATCCCTCCCACCCCCCTCCCCTCCAAAACCCTCAGTTTGTTTCTCAGAGTCCTATGCCTCTTATCTCCCTTCCCTCTCCTTTAACTCCAATTCACTGACTTCTTGATTCTTCTTGAACATTCCAAGAAGGTTCTTCTTTGAGGGCATTTACCATTTTCTCTGTCAGACTTCTCTTTCCACTTATATTCACATGGCAGCCATCTCATTTCCCTCAGGTTTTCATTCAAAAGTCATTCTCTAAATATAGCCTTTCCTCGCCTCTTTATCTAAAATTTCGACCCCCATCCTTATTTTCTCATGGCATTCTTTCCTATTTATCTTTTTTTTTTCCTTCACAATTTAACATACACACATACACTATGGGTTTGTTGTGTTTTCTATCCTTTCTCTACCCTACTTTATGAACGTTTAGTTATGATTTTGCAAAAAATTCATAAATTTTATGCAAATGGATTATATTTCTATACTCTCAGTAAAATTGAGAGCATAGTATTATGTTCTCAACTTGCAAAGAACATTTCAGGGGATAGTATGGATCAATTCAATGTTTTCTGATGACTTATTTTATTAAAGCAATAAAGATTAGTGAGCCAAGGATAATTAATAATTTAAAATAGGATGTCTCTTTCAAATATTTGGTCTCCAGCAAGTCTTGGCTATTGATTGGAATATATGATGAGTTACTCAAGTGTTTAACTTAATGAAAAAAGGCAGGTTAAATGTTGGGGTTAGCTGTCCAAGGGAATACTTTTATATTATGTATCCATTAATATATTTTCTACCAGTCTGCTTAAATATTACCCATTGAGCAACCAATGCGATGCTGATACAGCATAAATCAGATTGTCATCCCTCTCTTGCAAAATACTCTAATGCCTCTGTATAGTATTCGAGAATAAAAGTGATTACAAAGGCTTGCTCAGTCACCTCTTCAGACCTTTACTCAAACATCGCCTTTTTGGTTTTGCATTCTTGATGATATCAACTAAAATTGTAGTACCTTCCACTTCTGGTCCCCTCTTCTTTAATTTTACTGTATTTTTACTTTTTTTCTTTATGCCTTTCTCTACTATCAATGTAAGCTATATGAGGGCAGAGATTTCCATCAGACTTTTTCACTAATGTATCTTCTACAATATTACCAAATCAATTAATTCAAGTATAAATTTCTATAATCCATACACATATACAACATAAATGCAAATGCATAGTCTCTCTGGCTGTTATTAATTATACAGACTAAACATAAATAAAAAACAGCTACTCTTCTTAATTGTAATTGTTTTTGCTCATTTACAACTATAATAATTTAAAATGAATTTCAAATTAAAATCATTCTGAAGCTTAAAAATAAACAATAACTAATTCTTAGCAAATATGACTCTGAATTTGAGGAAGTGATTGGACAAAATGCATGGAAAAACAGTTGAACCTTTGACCAATACATGAGTTTCTGAATCATCAAGAAGAAGTTGCAATATAAATAGAGGTACTTGTCATTGACATAATAATGAAATTCAGTTATGAAAGACAAGTTCTGAATTGTCTAGGAATTTCATGTTATAATATCACAAACAAAAATTATTCACAAATTCAGTTGTGCATGGTACCAGTCAAGATAAATTAGGTGGCCTGGTGATTTCAAATATTTATCACCTGCCGAACATGTTCACAGCTTATTTTTATTTATGCTCCATATCTAGTCTGGGTCAGGAAGAGCAAGAGCTTTTCTTTTCATTGTGGTCTCTCAGGGTTGTGGAGTGAGGGGGCTCATATGAATAAATCCTTTCAAAACTGGACAGAAGGGAGGGAAAGTGGTGAAGTGCAATTAATTTTTGAAAGTTTCTGTGCAAAATTGACTCTCATTTCATTAACCTGAGCAAAAGGTAGATACATGCCTAACTTCAAAGGAGATATAAAAATGCAATATTGTCTTCTGCTTAGATGGAAGTAGATAAGAAGCAGAACTGAATATGTATGAATGGCACTAATGGCAATGCAAGTGTATTTGAAATGTGATATGAAATTTTGCTGCAGATAAGTTTCAATGAAAATGAAGTTATGGGCAACTTATTTTTGAAAAAAAATGTTCAATTTTTGATGGATCACTGTGAAAGCCCACTGCTCAAATACCACAAGAAACACACTGATAGATAATGATGATGACGATAAAGTTTAGTGAACTTGCTGCACCAAGGGAGGGCACAGGTCGGAACAAGCATGGGGCATCACAATGACAGAGTGACAGTTGGAGGGGCTTATAGACTTCCAACAGGATGTGTGCTTGTGCTGGAGGTTATCAGAAGTTTCTAAGGCAGCAGGGGCTACTTCTTGATGGCACAGTGTCCAGAAGTGGGAGGAGTTCTGTGATTAAATGCATGCCTAGGGTTGTCATTGCTGAAGGGGCAGCTGTCATCTCTGGTAGCAATGTGACTGTGTTGCAGTCTTGTCCGTGTCACAGTTCAGTCTGGCTCACAGAATGGGATTGCTCCATCACTCCCTGTATTCCATAAGCATTATTTATACATGGTTGGGAACACTGTCCTGGTTGCCAGCAGAGCCAGAAGAAGCATTTCTGCTTTTCACAGGAAGTAGTTTGGAATTTATTATGTTTCATACAACTTTGTCATCATTACAGCCAAAAAACAAAAACAAAAACAGGTTATTTTAACAAGATGCTAAGAGGTGGAAGTTGGCAAATGTCCTCTTAGGTTCAGTGTTTTCACTGTATCTTCAGTTCATTGGTTAGGTTAGTGCTAAATAATGAATAGAAAATAGAGATTTGGATCCGAATAGTGAAGACTGGTAAAAATGCACGGACCTAAGAATCAAAGACTGTTACGGACTTGATACAAGGGAATTATATAAATTTAGCAAATATATAAACCCTTTTTCTTTGTTTTCTCTATTGCAGGACCCTAACCCTTTCTACACATTCATGATTCAGTCAAGAAATTTGCTAATGTTTAAGCTAAAAATTTAGCATTTCCAAATGCTAATATTAAATGATTCCAAGTCACTTCTCTAAAATAATATCAGCAACAAAAACTCCATGTGAGAAATGTATTCTTTTACCTTTTGACTACTTTTGCCCATTTCTGCCACCATCTACCCCTAGTCTCTGACAACTATCACTCTGTTCTCTTATCAATGAGTTCATGTTTTTTTTGTTGTTGTTGTTTTTTGTTTGTTTTTTTTTCTTTTTTTTAGATAAAAGGTTACAACTTCCTATTACAAAATATAGGTCTTATGGATGTGATATACAACATGGTGGCTATTCTTAACAATATTTTATTGTATATTTGAAGTTGTTAAGAGAGTAGATCTTAAATGTTCTCATTACAAGAAAATGTTGTCATTATATGAGGTGATTGTTAATTAGACTTATTTGTGGCAATCATTCTGCTATATATATATATATATATATATATATATAAAATCATGTTGTTCACCTTGTACTAATATAATATTACATGTAATTATATCTCAATAAAATTTTATTTTTTTTTAAAGAAGTGCACTACTTGGTGACAGCGATGGATAATTTTTTTTTCTTTTTGCTTCTATTTTTAAAAATTCTCATTAGGTGCAAGTTACATTGCTCTATGTTTAAGCCCATTTGAGTAGCTTAAAAATAAATACACACACACACACACACATATATACACACTCATAATGTTACTATAAATAAAGATAAAAAGTGATTTACAAAGAAAATTATATGAGTAGGAAATATATATATAATGGCAATGTTTATAACATTTGGCATGCAGTATGGTATTATCATATATAATATAAATTATTTCCATGTGAAATAAAAACAGTGATGCTTGCATATTTTATAAAATAAAATAGGCTAAGCTAAACCTTATTGAAAATTGTTTCAAGTTAGGGTGGGAGAGATAGGGTGGCCAGGTGATAGACATTGGGGAGGGTGAGTGTTATGGTGAGTGCTGTGAATTGTGTAAGACTGATGATTCACAGACCTGTACCCCTGAAACAAATAATACATTATATGTTAATAAAAAGAAAAAAAATATTGTTTCAAGTTAGAAAGTACATTCATAAATAATAACCTGAAAATGTGAGAGAGTGATACAGTTCAGAGAAGAATATAAGGACCCCACCGTGTGCAGCTCAGTTGCATATGAGTGGTGCGCTTGGAGCTGTTTATGTTTCCAAGGATAAGCTGGCCTTTAAGTCCATCAGGAACCAGGTGCAGACACACATCTGTTCCCAGAGGAAGAGAAGAGCTGAACAACATCCTGGCAGCCTGGAGGAAAGCAGCAGCCAAGAGGAAATGAAACCCCTCTACTCTGTACATGATAAAATCTCTTTGGAAAAAAATAAAATAAAATAATTAATAAAATAATATTTGAAGATGTAATTAATTAAGGATCTTGAGACAAGAGATCAACCTGGTATATAAAGGTGGATCCTAAATACATTTATATGTATCCTTCAGGAAATTATAGGAAGATTTCATATCATATCACACCACACCACACCACACCCCCCAACCCCCCACCCACCACACACACTCAGGAGAAGTGATTTGAAAATGGAGTAAAGAAAGAATTGGAGATGCTGGCCTTGAAGTTTGGAAGTTCGTAGTGAGTGCGTGGCAACATGACCATGAATGCCCCAGCCACCAGAAGTTTGGAAGAGACCAGGGGTGGATCCTCCCCTACAGGCTCCAGAGGGAACCCTGTGTAAACCTTGATACTAGCCCAGTGATGATGATTTCATAATTCTGGCTTCAGGTTTGTGAAAGAATAAACTCCTATTGTTTTAAGTCCTTAATTGATGTTAATTTGTAACAGCAGCCACAGGAAACTAATACAAGCTTCATAAGCAAAATAAGTTTCAACATTGTATAGATTTAGACTATTTATTTATTTATTTATTTATTTAGATAATCTTTTTTTTTTAAGATTTTATTTACTTGACAGACAGTGATCACAAGTAGGCAGAGAGGCAGGCAGAGAGAGGGGGAAGCAGGCTCCCTGCTGAGCAGAGAGCTCCATGCAGGGCTCCATGCAGGGCTCCATCCCAGGACCCTGGGATCATGACCTAAGCTGAAGGCAGAGGCTTTAACCCACTGAGCCACCCAGGCACCCCAGATTTAGACTACTTAAATAAGCTATAAAAATTATGAGAAATCTGCTATTTTGGCCTTGCCATTCTAATACAAGCTTAGAGCCTCCTAATAACATTGCTGTAGCAAGCAAAGATAAACTAGTGTGCATCCTTTATAGAGATGAGGTTTTTGACAGGCAGGGCTTATTTTTTGTAAATTTATAAAAAGCTAATTATATTATTTCTGGAAAAATTAGAGTAATTATTTATAGAAAGTGCCATTAATTAATTGTTTTCCATTTTGAGAAAAGTTTTGATTTTCCCATAGGAATTAATCTGAGTGATAGCTGTCTTCATATCAATTAAAAACTAGTTAAACTTCTGGAAAGTAGGCAGCATAATCCTTGGAAACAACATAATTTACCAAAAGGAGGTTATAAAACAGAACAAAACAAAAGACAAATGCTAGGAAATGGTCATAACCTCATACTACAAACTTAGATATCTGCCAGATAAACTACTATTTAATCCCAATTAAAAGAGGATGCCTGACGACTGAGTTGACAAGGCTACCAATTAATGATATGGATAGCTAGAGGGGGAGGTAGGCTTCAAATGCAATGTAAAAAAATCTATTTTTTTACATAGTAATTTCATGAGAATAATTAACATGTGAAGTGGGCAACTTAGTATGTAGCTAAGCAATTCAGTCAAAACATACCTTCAGGACACATTCATATATGGTTATAATTTGTCGAAGACTAGGAAGAGAGTATATATAAAACAAAGAGAAGGGGGTCTCCTGAGAACACCATGCATTGTGTCACCACTAACTATTAAGAATTGGGTTTGTATAGAGTTGACCTCATACAAACAAAAGAAGAAAAAGAAAGAGATACATGCAAATAAAATGCACTAAATGGGAATAAAATGCAGATATCACATAAAAGCCAATAGACAAAGAAAAATTAGGAAGAAAGATTTGGAAAGAATAACATTCATTCTCTTAGTTACAAACAACAAAAACAAAGCAAAACAGAAAACATCCAGGAATTCGATTAAAAAAAAAAGAAGAAGAAAAAAGAAAAAAAAAAAGATAAGATAATGGAATATGTGGAAAGAGCCAAAATGCCCTTCAACAGACAAATGGATAAAGAAGATATGGTCCATATATACAATGGGATATTATGCCTCCATCAGAAAGGATGAATACTCAACTTTTGTATCAACAAGGACAGGACTAGAGGAGATTGTGCTGAGTGAAATGAGTCAAGCAGAGAGAGTCAATTATCATAGGATTTCACTTACCTGTAGAGCATAAGGAATGACACAGAGGACATTGGGAGAAGGAGAGGAGAAATGACTTGGGGGAAATCGGAGAGGGAGAGGAACCATGAGAAACTGTGGACTCTGAGAAACAAACTGAGGGTTTTGGAGGGGCAGGGGTTGGGGGTTGGGTGAGGCTGGTGGTGGGTATTAAGGAAAGCACATATTACATTGAGCACTGGGTGTGGTGCATAAACAATGAATCTTGGGACACTGAAAAAAAACAAAATTAAATAATAAAAGAATAGCCACACATTTAGACAAAACACTCTACCATTCCACAATAACCAATAAAAGTGATGGGAATGTTAAAAAAAAAAAGATAATGGAATATGATGAAAATTGAGCCAGGCTAACTAAGGAAATAAATTAAGGAGAAATAACACAATTGGATACAATCAAGTGTAAATGAAGCAGAAAAGGGAGAATCAATAGTGTAGAAAGACAAATCAGTTTAATGGAGGACAGGCTTAAGAAAATCATATATAATATAAAAACAAATGGCAAATAAATCCAGCCAGTTTATATAAAGAACATAATAATTAAGGACAAGGAGATCTGAAAGAGTGGTATTCTAGTTTACCTGAAAAGAACAAAGACAATGAAATAGGAAATACTCAAATTAAAACAAGAAGAAGAAAATTTCAATGAAGTAAATGAAAATGTGAATCTTTAACAAAAAAAAAAAATATATATATATATATATATATATAATGAAAGAAATTTGACTGTGGCAAAATTTACATTGATCCCAATTCTCCATTCTTCTTCATGTTCAGAGCCTTTGTTCATGGGACTTTGTAGTTCTTCCTCCCGGAAGTGGAATTTACTTCTCTGCTCCTTCGATAAGGATTTCACCATGAGACTCACTTTGGCCACAGGCATATGTGAGAAAAAGGCAGTGTACAATCTTTATGCTTAACATCAAGAGATATCACATGTTTCCTGTTGTTTCTCTTAAGCTTCTTCCATCCCTGTAGAATTTTATCTATGCCCTGGTATCCAGGGCTCTCACTGGCATCTTCCAATCCCCCACTCAATGGTCCAGAGAGTATAATAAACATGGGGCAGACATAAGCCCAAACTGCAGCTTAAAGCCTGTCCAGCTAATCCCAGCCTATATTGACCAGCCCCCTGGTAAACCTACCATCATGTGATTACAGGTCAATTACTGTTCTAAATCAATAAATTTTTAGGTGAACACTTACATGGCATTTTTGTAGCAATGGTTTGTCTTGATATTCCCTACATAGTATACTCTTCATACCCCTACCCAGTGTGCTGATATTTTTTGTGTATACCTTATGTATTTATTTGTTTACCTGTTTATTGTATCCACAATGCAATGGGAGCTCAATTAGGGTTGAGGTCTTGGCTGTCACTGCACTGCTGTACACTCAGCATCTGAAAATGTATTTGAAAGGAAATAGTCAATAGATTAACAACAAATATTTTGATACATTAATAAACAAATGCTAGTAGTCAAGCAAATATCTAAATAGTTTTGACAGTAGTCCCTAACCAACCTCTCTGTGGAAGCATAGACTCTACATAATTTCCCAATAAAATCTACTTCATGTTACCCTCTAGACAACTGACCAATAAGCAGAAATAAAAACTACAAATATCAGAACAGAACCATATCAGAGTGCTGGTGGTAGCACTGAAGGTAGTTATAAACATACAATTGTGTTAAATTAACACAGATAATTACAGATATGAAGTTATGTTGTAAACTGAAACCTCATGAAAATCTTATGACAATTTATGTACAAAAAGTCTGAGATGAAAATCTCAAACATGGAAGTGACTTGAAAAGGTAGTAAAAGAAGGTATAAGTAAATCATCATTTTAGTTTTTATTTTTTAAGACTCATTTTATTTTATTTATTTGAGAGATAGAGAGCATGAGAAGGGAGAGTTCAAAGGGAGAAGCAGACTCCCTGCTGAGCAGGGAGCCAGATGCAGGATTTAATCCCCAGGACTCCAGGATCATGACCTGAGCCGAAGGCAGTTGCTTGACCAATTGAGCCACCCAGGCACATTCATTTTAGTTTTTATAAAGAATTGGTGGGGTGCCTGGGTGGCTCAGTGGGTTAAGGCCTCTGTCTTCAGCTCGGGTCATGATCTCAGGGTCCTGGGATCGAGTCCTGCATCGGGCTCTCTGCTCAGTAGGGAGTCTGCTTCCTCCTCTCTCTCTGCCTGCCTCTCTGCCTACTTGTGATCTCTGTCTGTCAAATAAATAAATAAAATCTTTAAAAAAAAAAGAATTGGTAATATTCTGCTTGGTATCTGAGGTTGATAAGTCAAAAAATATAAAGACTGATATAAACCTGTACATAAAGTTCTGTGAATAGGATGAAAGCATTGTATAATTTCCAGACTATCACAAAGAAATAGAAATGAAACAATAGTACTAATCATAAAGTACATGCTAGAAAACAAAGGCAATTGCCAGGAAACATTAAAAGCCAGAAAATCAAGTAAGATGAGGAAATAAAACCAAAATTTTAGTCCAAATCAATATATATCAGTGAAATAACTTCACACTCAGGCTTATAAAATTAAATAGAACTACATATGATTATTATGTTAAACTGTATATTGTTTATACTGGTTTATACCTAAAACCAAGTGATTTAAAAGCATGAATGTAAAACAAAGGAAGAGATAAAAAATTCAAATGCATACATTTTACACAACGCTAATGCTAGAGAAAGTAAATTCAGTTAAAATTTTTAAAAAATAGTATCAAAATACATAAAACAAAACAATAATGCTAGAAAGCAAGAAGAAACGGAAAAAAATAAAACAAACAAAAAAAATCCCCCCAAAAAAGTATTTGTCTCCTCTGACAAGGCATACAGACAAAAAGTGAACAGAGAAGCTCTAAATAGACATATTTCAATTTAAGTCAAGAACACAAGAAAGACAAAGAAGACCTCTACAAATCCAGGAACATTAGAAATAGTAGAAACAACATCACAAGCAATTAAACAAAAATAATGGGGAAAATGTGCAAAGCTATATGAAAAGGGATTCAGAGTACATACAGTAAAGCAAAAGCATAATTGTGGCATGTTTAGAAAATAACTATAATGAACTTAGAACATTTTCAAAATCTATGGAATATGGCCTAAATTATACTTAGAGGTAAATTTGGAGTCTTAAATATTTTCATTACCAAACAGGAAGAGCGAAAATAAATTATTGAACTCGAGAATTTAAAAAAGAGGACATAAAAACAAATTAAAATAATGGTACCTAAAATACAAATGTGGGGGGAAAACATTTTTGGTTAAATTGAGTAGAAGAACAGATTAATCCAAAAATTTTGTTCCCAACCCTACTTGAGGTCCTTGGAATATATTAGTGTACAAGTGTTTAACAATCAAGGCTCATTTAATTCTTAAGGAAGAGCTCATCCCAATCCTATCCAACTCTTTCAGACAGTATGAGTTTAAAAACCAGACAAAACAAAACAAAACAAAACAAAAAACTAAGAGGACAGTATAGACTCTCAACTAATTCATACAAATAAATAAATAAATAAATTTTAAAAAGGAAACCATATAGTTTAAGATACCTTAAATATTAGTATTTGGCCAAAATTATTATACTCTAATTAACAATTCTCTGAGATAAATTAAAATTAAATATTAGTTTCTTAAATTTTAAAATAATTGTTTTATTTAATTCAAAATATAATTTTTTTTCTTAAAAGTCCAAAGTCCAAACCTGAAATCTAAAACTATTCTCCCCAAATCCTTTTTCTTTGGAGTCCCGCATAGATTCCATTTCAAAGCTTATATTCTTTCCATGGCTAGATTCTCTGTTGTTTTTTTTGGTAACGGAAAATGTTCTTTAAAGTCTCTAACTTGTACTGGTTCAACATGAAGTCTGTAATGTGTCTAATTATATACTTAAACTGCCAAGGTTAGGTGTACAATTTAGTGAATTTTTCAGTATGTATAGTCATGTGACCACAATGATGATATATAACATTTCCATCATTCCAAAATCTCCCTGTAGCACTCTTCAGTCAACCCCAGAACTGTGACAGCCACTCAACTGCTTTTTAATATTATAGCTTTGATTTTCCAGAATTTTGTATGAATGGAGTGTTAACATACATACACTCTCATCTTCCCCTTTTAAGATGAATGTTGTTCTTTGTTTTCAATAGTATAATCTCAAACTGTAAACAACTTAAATGTTCACCAACTGGTCAATAGATACACAAATTAAAATACATTTATATAATGGAATCATTCACATTTTAAAGAAACCAAAATATTAAGAAACAAGATCATTAGAGGACTAACCACATAACGACCAAATTTGGGAGACAAATCCATCTTGATCCTACACACTCCAGGACCCAGTACTTAGCATTACTAAAGTCCAAGACAGAGTTTCATTCCTAAACAAGGGAAGGAGTACAGAAGTATGTTTTTGGCTTTAGGCAAAACCCAGAAATAGACAGGCAGTCTGGAACACCAAGCAGTCTGTGCCAGTTGTCTGGAATCCATGATGAATTCATTAACATTCAATTAGGAAAAGTCCCAACAAGAACTCAATTTTGTCACAATACATTTGCCACATCTAGAAGCCAGCCATTCTATGAGATCTGCCTCCTAGGCAAGCTTCTCACATTTGTTTCAGCTGGAGAATCATACTCATCATATTTCAGAACCAGAGCTGCTGCTACTTGAAGCCTGCGCCATCCGGGGGGGTAGAAACTGGGGGTGGGGTGGCCTTGTATGAACCAAACTTCAGTTATGTGCTCCTCAAAATACTTTTTCCCTCAATTTTCAATTCTATAAATTGCTCAGTAATAATTCCTCTGGGCACAAGCAGTATCTGCATACCTACTTACTATAATTCCCTCGCCTTAAAATACACTCTAATATTTTTGTAGAGTATTTTGCATTCTTGGGCTTGTGGACAAGTCTCTATATCCCTCCACAGAATCCTCTATGGCCCCAAATGCGGAATGGAATTTGATTCAGTGTATTTAGTCATGTCTACATAAGCCTAGCTCTAACAATTTAAAGCTAGAAATTCCCCTGTGCTCTATAGAACAAGCAAACTCAGATGCCTTACGTTTTAACTGCAGTAGAAATTGCTCAACACATAAATGCTTTAAAAGACTAGAAATATCCATTTTTTTAACAATCAAATCTTTGCTTCAGCCAAACATTCCCAGGAAATCCTGCCCCTGTGTTGCAAGCTAGCATGAGCCTGCAAGGGTGGCTTTGGGACTGTCACTACAATCTTAGCCACCTACAGGGCCAGTGTTGGAGAGGTCTCCCATGACTGTTGCTGTTTTATGATTATATCCCCCTTCATCTGCACCCACTTACTAACATGCCTGTAACACTGTGATATATTTAAGAGGCTCTCTCAGCCCCTGTACAAGCCACTCATTCCCTTTTTTTTTTTTCCCCTTTTTTGGCTTATACTCACTTAAACCCATTCACCTGTATGTATCTGCCTTTGACATTCCTGAGGAATCCGTCATCTTCCCTAAGATTCAAGTACTTTTTCTTAGCTCTCTGCTTTTATAAACATAGCTATTCAAAACAATGGACAAAACTTCCATTAACAGAAGTCATCATCAAATGCAAAATGCCACATAGGCCAAGGCTTAAAACCTGTAGTCCAAATGTCACTAAAAATCATTAAAGTCAAAACTCTATTCAAATCTTAGAGTGTAAGGCCAAAACCCACATGTCTAGGCTCCACAAAACAACCTCTCCTTGGGTATGTTTTGTATTATATTCTGTGTTCTATTCAGCAATTATCTCCAGTCATGCAAAAGATATTGGTGTTTCCTAGGGTACTCCAGAAATACTTGTACATAAGTAGTAATATCAGGTACTGAGTCCTAGGCCTGTACCTTCTCTGATGAGGTTCTAAAAAATTAAAAGAATACAAAGAGTGACTGGTGAGGTGGAGGATATAATATAGTCATTATTTTTGAGACCAGTTGGATTGGGAAATGTAGTTAGTATGGACTCTAAATGGGCCTCTTAACTGAACTCAAGAATTAAGAAAGTATATTCACCCTTTTACTAACAATATTAGGCCAAAAAAGTGGGCTCCATGTAGATAGTCTGACCAAGTGATGTTTGTAGCACTGAGAAGCAGAGGAAATCCACAATTTCTATTGGCACGTAGATTCTAAGATAAAGAGAATAGCCTGGGCTATGCATGCCATTTATTTCTTCCTAAATCTCTCATCAGCTAAGTCACTATAGTTACTCTAGGGAGGAGTGATTAATGGGAAAAGAAGTGGCAAGAATCTTACTGCTCTTGGAGCACCATGCATATGGAAGAAAGTATTGTGATTGCAGGTAATTTCTTCCAACATGTTCTACCAAATTCATCTCATGACAACTTCTTGTCTTTGATATAGAGATCTGTGGTATCTTAGTTGTTATATCAAAAGATTGGGTAAGAGCGAAAAATCAAAGTTCTCTATATATTTTATTTAAGATTATCAAAATTAGGTTGTATTTTTCCAATTATAACCATGTTTAAAATAAATTTTAAAGAGAATACAGAGTTCCCTTTCTCTTCAAAGTGGAAATCTGTTTAAAAAAAATCAATCTATAACTAAGAAAAGGCTGGAAGAACTATAAAATTGGAGTGATAAAGCCTTCCAAGAAAAAAGGGATACCAGAGACTAGCTCATGTGTGACAGAACATGGGAAGAAGACATGGCTGACATATATGAATAAGAATAAATTGAACAAATATTTTAAATAATTGTCCAGCTCTGCACCCATCACGGAGTCTGCTTCAGATTCTCTCCCTCTGCCCATCCCACTCATGCTCTCTAAATCAATCAATCAATCTTTAAATAAATCTTTAAATAAATAAATAATTGTGACAGAGAAGAGTATGGTTTAGAGTGACAGTATAGGACCTTTTGGAGCCCCAGAAAAAAAGTGGAAATATTAGTTGCAGGCTCTGTTTCATAGATCTCCATTAGATGCTGCAACAAAAGCTGGTGGTAGTAGATGAATGCAAAGAAAATCTCTGTCCTTCAATGCCTGTAGGAAAGATTTTACTGCTGCTGTTGAAAAGGTTCAGAACTCTACCCTTTGCTTGAACTCCTCTTTCTCACTGAGAAAAGCCTTAGCTAGAGAAAGGAGCAGCAAATACTGCTATAGCCAGGATACAAGTAAAGTCTGATTGTGAGTGGGGGAGAAACAGAAGGAAAACACTTTACAAACCTGGGAGTGGCAAGAAACATTCCTGAGCTCAGGATCCCATGTCAGTATCATTAAAGTTCTCCAATTTCTAGAGTAGCAAGCTCTCTTCTACTGAAGGCCCACCAAAGGCACAAAGTTTCACTCTCCTAGGGAGATGGGAAAAACGACAGAGAAAACCCTATCTCTGAGGCCAGGCTACTACCTCTAAAACCCTACTAGTGAGCAATGACTAATAAAAAACAACAGCTTAACACTGAGGGTGGGTCAAGTTAACAGAGAAGACATCCCCTGTGGCACAAGGGTATAGGAATGGCCGAACATCACCAGTAATACATATTGACAACATATACCTCTGATATCATGGACCAACAAGGGCACACTACTTTTGTGATATTTTTTGAAAAAAAAAAAAAAAATATATATAATTATATAAATATATATATATAATTTCTAATTAATTATGAGAAACACCAAAGTCAAATGTAGGGACATTCTATAAATAACTGATCAGGACTTCTCAATATGTCAAGATCATGAAAAACAAAGAAAGATTCAGAAACTGCCATAGATTGGACGAGACCAAGGAGACATGACGATTGCATGCTGTGTGGGCTTATGGGTTAGATCCTGGAATTACATAAAGAGACATTAGTGGAGGGAAACCTAGGTAGCTCAGTTGACTAAGCATTGGACTCTTGTTTTTGGCTCAGGTCATAATTTCAGGGTTGTGAAATCGAACTCCTTGTCAGGCTCCATGCTCAGCATGGAGTCTGCTTGAGATTCTCTCCCTCTCCCATTGCCCCTCTCCTCACTCATGCACTCTCTTTAAAATAAAATAAATAAAATCTTTAAAAAAGAGAGACATTAGTAGCATATTTGGATAAATCCAAATAGAGTCAAAATTTCAGTTAATAATATGTACCAATATTAATTTCTTAGTTTTGATAATCATGCTAAGGTTATGGAAAAAATTAACTTTAGGGAAGATGGGTGAAGATTACCCTCTTACAACTCTTCTGTAAATCTAATATTATTTCAAGAGAGAAAAATAAAAAGAAACAAATTATACCAGCATTAGGAATGAAATTCAGAGTATCACTAAAGATTCTGAAGATATTAAAAGGAAACTAAGGAATATTAAGAAAAATTTATTCCAATATGTTGACATGCATGAAGTGTATAAATTCTTTGAATTATAGAATTATAGAATAAAGAATTATATAATTATAGAAACTATAAACATTAATTCAAGAAAAAAATAGAAAACCTAATTTGTTTGATTGTTAAAGAATTGAATTTATATTTTAAAACCTTCTGACAAATCTCTAGGCCTAGATAACTTCACTGATTAATTCTACTTAATACTTAAGGAAGAAATAATGCCAATTTTATATCATCTCTTCTGGAAAGTAGAGGAAGTAGGAACACATCCCAATTGATTTTTTGAGACAAAAATTTTCTTGAGCTCAAAATAAACAAAGGAATTACAATAAAGCTATAAAACAATATTCTTCATGAACATAAATTTTTTAAAATTCAATAAAAATATTAGTAAATCAAATCCAGATAAAACATCAGTCTTGACCTATACCTTTTATAAGGCTGCATAGAGGAAATGCAGAGCACCAGAAAAAGAGCAGATAATACATAATGATCAAGAGGAGTTTATTCTGGAAATTTAAGGTTTTTAACATCTGAAAATCAATGTCTATATGTAGTCTATAACTACAAACTGAAAAACAGTAAAATTATTTCAAATGACACAGAAAAAGCATTTGACGAAGTTCAACATAAATTTATGATTTAAAAAACTATAAGAAAAGTGTGAATTAATTTGAACTTTCTCAACATGATAAAAAGTATCCTTGAAAAATCTACAACTAACAGGAACCTCCATGGTAAAACACCAAATGTTTCCTTGAATATTCGGAACAAAGCAAAGACCATTCTTTATTCATATTGAACTAAAAGTCCTAGCAAATGGAATTAATTAAATAAAATTGTTAAAATGGATACAGAGTGAAAAAAGAGATAAAAATTATTCTTATTCACAAATTTCTATGAAAATTCACAATTTTTTATGTAAAACATCTTAAAGAAGCTACAAAAAGGCTATTACAGCAGTGCCTGGTTAGCTCAGTCAGTTAAGCACCTCCCTTGGGCTCAAGTCATGATCCCAGAGTCCTGGAACTGAATCCTGCATGGGGCTCCCTGCTCAAGGAGAGCCTGCTTCTCCCTCTCCCATTTCCCCTGCTTGATTTCTCTCTCTTGCTGTATCCCTCTCATCAAATAAATGAATAAAATCTTAAAAAAAAAAAACTATTACAACAAAAGCTATTATAAGCTTTTACAACTAGATTATCAAGGATGTTAAAAATAAGATTAATTTATAGAATGCAATCACTTTTTTATAGTAGTAAAGAACAATTGAAAATTAGATATTTTACGGGTGTCCGGGTGGTTCAGTGGGTTAAGCCTCTGCCTTCGGCTTGGGTCATGATCTCAGGGTCCTGGGATTGAGCCTTGCATTGGGCTCTCTGCTCAGCGGGGAGCCTGCTTCCTCTCTCTCTCTGCCTGCCTCTCTGCCTACTTGTGATTTCTGTCAAATAAATAAATAAAATCTTAAAAAAAGAAAATTAGATATTTAAAAAATTACAGCAAAATTGCAAGAAAACACGAAATACTAAATATATGTACAGTACCTCTTCACTTAAACGATAAAACATACATATGGTAAGTTAAAAAGGACATAAGTAACTGGGGCAATATTCTTTTTTCATGGATTGTATTGCTCAATATTGTAAAGATATCAATTTTCCATCTAATTAAGGTATAAATTAAATGCAATTAATTTAGTTATATATTAAATGCATTTGCAATAAAATGCCAATACTTTTTAATATAAATTGACAATTTTTAAATAAAAATAGACCATCTGAGTCTAAAGTTTTTATTGGCAAGCAAAGGAACTAGAATACCAAAAACAAAAACAAAAAAGAATTGGAATAAACATCCACATAATTAGAGGACTTACGAATTTGCAGTAAAGAAGATAGCATGGTATTGATAAAAGGACAGATTGATTCATAGATTGATGGGACAGAGTAAGGATATCAGAAATAAATCCACTTTTTATATTCCATTTATTCCCAACAAAAATAATTCAATAGAAAATTGATAGACTTTTTAACAGTGCTGGAACAATTACAGGTCTTGACCTCTGTCTTGTACAAGTCTGCTCTGTGGATATACAGGGAACTGGCAGTGTGTGTGTGTGTGTGTGTGTGTGTGTTTTATTTTTTTTGAGGGGGTCTGTCAGGGTCTTTGCCTGCATAAGTGATTTGGGGCCGTCCAAATCAACATGTCAACAACATGTTAATTGACAGATCATTTTAAGACAATCCTGTGAAAGAAACACTGTGCCAGCCAGGAATTGATTCACTTACTAACTGTCCTTTTGGAATTAAGGCCCATCTATTGGGTCCAGAATTACCTTAGAGTCACAAGTGCCAGAGTTTCTCAGGGAAGGAATCTGGTTGACCTAATTGGTGGGTTAAATGATCGGAGAGTACCCCAAAGGGGAGAAACTGACTAAGGTTCCTGTGGGTTGTTTCAGGCACCTAAGGGGTACTTTGAACATTTTGAGGGGAGCTTTAAAATGTGGAGGGATGGTGCAGTGGTGCAGAGCCTGTAAGTGGGACAAGAACTTCACTTGTCCAGATCTAACAGAGGTACCATGGTAAGCCATATAGAAAACTCAATTTAAATTGGATCACAGATCTAAGGTAAAACCTAAAATTACAAAATTTCTGAATGATAACATTGGAAAATCTTTACAGCCAGGTTAGTCTTTTTTTGTTTGTTTTAAAGACAATACACACAAATCAGGAAACATACATAGAATAAAATGTGTAAATTTGACTTTGTCAAAACTAAAACTGCTATTTGGAAGACAGTTAAGAGAATGAAATCAGACACAAAATAGGAGAAAATATTTGCACAGCACATATACAGATAGCATATAAAAATGACATATATTCTGTATATGTCAAGAATGATCAACTCTCAATTATAAGAAATAATCAAATTTAAATACGGGTAGGGGTTTGAATGGACACATCTCCAAAAAATATACATCGATGCTAATAAGCACATCAAAAGATACTCAGCATCATTAGTCATGAAGGAAATGGAAATCAAAACAATACTGAGATATTATAATGCATTATAAAGTGGTTTAAAAAATAAACATTCCAAATGTGAGGGAATGAAAGAACCAACTGCAACACACAAGTGTTGCTGATGAAAATTCAAAATTATAAAGCTACTTTGCAAAAGAGGTTGGCAACTTTTTTAAAGATTTTTAAAATTTATTTGTCAGAGAGAGAGGGAGAGCACAAGCAGAGGGAGCATCAGGCAGAAGGAGAAGCAGGTTTTCTGCTGAGCAAGGAGTCGGATGTGGGACTCAATTCCAGGACTCTGGGATCATGACCTAAGCCAAAGGCAGACGCTTAACTGACTGAGCCACCCAGACAACCCAGAGGTTGGCAATTTCTTATACAGTGAAAGACTTTTACCTTATAACTCAGTAACCTCACTATTAGGTACTTATCCAAGAGAAATGAACTCATCTGCTTACACAGAAACTTACATATAAATATTTGTATCAGGTTTATTCATGGTCACCCAAAACAGGAAACAAATTGTTCAGCAAGTTGTAAATTGGCAAAAAAAGAAAAGGAAAAAAAACAAAAAAAAGAGAGAGATACAGCCATATAATAGAATACTACCAAGCAGTAAAAAGGAACAAATTATTGATACATAAAACAATGTAGATGATCTTAAATGGATTATCCTAGGTGAACAAAGCCAGGTTCAAAAATTACATGACCCATGATCGCATTTCAGTGACATTCTAGAAAACACATGCATGTTGGGATAGTAAATAGATCAGTGCTTTCCAGGATTTGGAATGGACACAAGGGATTAACTACTAAGGGTAATAAGGTAACCTTTGAGAATTATGGAATGTTCTATATTTTGATTATGCTGTTGATTATGACTGTGCATTTATCAAAATTCACAGTACTCTACACCAAAGCCAGGGTAATTTTTCATAATTATATCTCAACTGAAGGTTAATAAAAGAACCAATAAAAATTATATAATTTTTACATGAAAAAACTATTTTTTCCCTACACCATCCCTCATGATTATCTATCATCCAATGATCTCTATTTATTAAAGTATATATATACACACATACATAATTTTTCTATTGTCTTACTTATTTTTACATTTTATTTTAAATTCTTAGACTCCCTAAGAAGTTGCAACAACAGTACAGTGTTCCCTTAAACTCTATTTTTATAAAAACAAGAAAATGAAATTAGTACAATACTATTAAACTGTAGACATCATTCAGATTTTACTAGTTTTTACATGCTCTTATATTGTTATTGTTGTTTGTTTGTTTTATACGAAGAGACTGGGTTATAAGCCATGGGTTATAGCACAACAAATGCTTTGATCAATGCTATGGAATACTGCCCAGTTTTCAAACTGACATCCAGTTGGCACACAGCACTCCGTGAAGCAAAACTTTGAGAATCAAATTTCCATGTGAACCATAGCCCATAAAACCTGAACACATGGCATTCTAAAACCCAGTCAGATTGACTGCCTGCTAAAGTAGTTCAGTTAAATATGAACCAGGGTCTCATTGCAATAGTTAAACTGCCAAGGTACAATGCAAAATTAATCATCATAAGAAGAACCAAAAAAATCTCATTTTAAATGAGAACAGATAATCAACAGATGCCAACACCAAGATGGTGCAGCTGTTGGAATAATCTGATAAGTATTTTAAAGCCACATTCTTGGGGCACCTGGGTGGCTCAGTGGGTTAAAGCCTCTGCCTTCAGCTCAGGTCATGATCTCAGGGTCCTGGGATCTAGTCCAGCATCTGGCTCTCTGCTCAGCAGGGAGCCTGTTTCCTTCTCAATCTCTCTCTCTCTCTCTGCCTGCCGCTCTGCCTACTTCTGATCTCTCTCTCTGTCAAATAAATAAATAAAATCTTTAAAAAAATAAAAATAAAGCCACATTCTTTAAAATGCTCCAATAAGCAATTACTAACACTCTTAGATTTAATTAAAAAAAATGATCAGCAAAAAAGGGAGGATTCTTGTATTTTCTAATTATATCTTTAGAAGAACTTTAGAAGAATTTAGAAGATATTTCAGAACTGAAAAATACAAAACCAAAACAAAAGCAGATAAAATCCTTACTGGAGAGCTCAATAGCAAAATGGAGATGACAAAAGGAAAACAAAAATCAGCAAACTTGAAGATAAATCAATAAAAATTATCTAATCTGAACTGTAAAAATGGATTGAAAAACAAATGAATTAAACATGTTCCATAGGGGTGTCTGTGTGGCTCAGTTAGTTAGGTGTCCAACTCTTGATTTCAGATCTGGTCATCATCTCAGGGTCATGACATTGAGCACCACATTGGGCTCTGTGCTGAGCTGGATCCTGCTTAAGATTCTCTCTCTCCCCCCCGCTCCGCCTCCTTTTCCTTTCTCTCTCTTTCAAACAACAATAAGAAAACATGCTCCATATGACTTGTGGTGCAACAAAAACAAAAGATCTAACATTGTGAAAAAGGAAAGAAGAAGAGGAAAAGTAATCAGATGAAAATATTTGAAGAAATAATGACTGAAAACTTTCCAAATGTTAAAGTTGTAAATGTGCAGATACATGAAGGTCAGTAAACTCTAGGTAAGATAAGCCCAAAGACATCAATAACCAGACACATACACACGGTAATCAAATTTCCAAAAACCAAAGATAAAGAAAAATCTTGAGAGCGAGAGGGGGACCCATGATACATAGACTATAGGGTAGCAACAACTTGAATGACAGCATTTCTTATCAGAAGCCAGGAGTTAGAGGAAGTAACAACATTCTTGAAATGCTAAAAGAATAATCAACCCATAATTCTATATTTAGTGAAAATATCCTTCAGGAATAAAGGGAAAATGATGACAATGGCATGTAAAGAAAATTTATTTCCAGCAAAACTGCTTTAAAATAATTTATTTTTTTAAAGATTTTTATTTATTAATTTGACACACAGAGAGAGAAATCACAATTAGGTAGAGAGGCAGGCAGAGAGAGAGGGGGAAGCAGGCTCCCTGCTGAGCAGAGAGCCCGATGAGGGACTTGATCCCAGGACCCTGAGATCATGACCTGAGCCGAAGGCAGAGGCTTAACCCACTGAGCCACCCAGGCACCCTAAAATACTTTAGACATAATGGAAATGGTAAGATAAAACGTGGGATATTATACACGTTTTTTAATGACATAAAACTTGATTATTGATTTGTTATATTTAGACACTCTCAGTTCCTTGTTGAGCTATGAAACTATTAGCTATCAATGGATGCTTCAGACATTTGGGAACTCCATTCAGTCTGTGAAATAAACCTATATTAAATTTCTAGTCATTTATACAAGCTCTTAGCTCTAGAGTTCACAGATTAAATTCCTTCAGTTCTCAAAGTAGGATTTCTCTGAGTTTATTTCTTGCATTGCTCAGATAGTTGTGTATGTTTCCAGATATGAGACTGCTACAGGGCATTTCTCCTATCATAATAATTAACTTTAAGTTATTGATTCATTTAATTCCCATTAAAAGGGACTGTGATTCTATTTTTCAATATTATATGCCCATAAACTAGCAGACTATTTGGTCCATAATAAACACTGGGAACAATTGGAAACAATTGAAACATGGTATAGAATGGTATAGAATAAATACGGTATAGAATATGGTATAGAATGAGTATTTTCTCACTGTATCTTTATTCAAAATATAAATGGATAACTTTAAGAAAAATCACATTTTTAATTATATTATTCTAGAATTATCTGATCACTAATCTTAAATGAAAAAAGCACAGTATTGATTTAGCATTTAATGTGTTACAGAGACTATCTCCTTCAATTCTCAGCATAATTGTGAAAATAACACTCTTATTTTTCCTATTTTTATAAAGGAGGAAATTGAGCCACATTATGCACCACAGAGAGGTTAATGCATACTCCTGAGTTATAGTTGGTTAGCGACTGGGCAGGCTCTGAATAAGTAAAAGTCTGAGAGTTAGTTCAACAACTTGTTATTTTACAATTGCTAATTTTTATTACATTTGAAAGAAGACATTGCTTCCAAAAAATCATTTATCAATTGACATTTTCATAATTGGTTATTTTCCATTTCCTACACTGTCCATTTCGTGTTGGCAATATGATATATTGTTATAAGTTTGGAATTGTAGTTATGCATATGTGATACTTCACCACATTTTTAAGCTTTAGCAAAAATATACAATCAGATGATGACATTCAAATGTTCTTTTGGAAGTTTCAATATTAGACTGCAAGTTCGACCTTGAATATTCTTTATTCTCAGCACATATTCAAACTATTGCGGAAAGGTTCGCTTTTAAATAATCAAAATGTTCAAAAGTCACAGCTATTATTTCTCACTATATATCATCTACTTTTCTGAACAATTAACAGATATATTTAAGTTACACTTTCATAATTTCTATATATGAGAAACTGTTGATTTCCTTGGCCAGTAGAGGAGAAACTAAGGCCCAGAAAAACGATCTAACTTGTTCAACAACACACAGGTAATTATCGTTTGCAAAAATTTCATAAATTTATGTATTTGAAAGGACTTGTCATGCTCCACAGAGCATATCCACAGCAAAGCTTTTATTTAAAAGTATGAAATGAGAGAGAGTGTAGGCAAGTATTGAGAATATGAGAGTCATCCAGGCAAAATCTCACCAGGGTCCTTATGCAGACATGGACATTTTTGTTTTTCTGGATTAAACCACACAGATCTATGTTCTGAATTCTTGCTCCAGAGGGCAGGAGTTCCAGTGGGGTCTTTTTATGCCCTTCTGATCAGCTAGTCAAACCAGGCAGATTAAGTACTTAGGTCAGGTGAAAACCATCAGTAAACAAAGAAGCTCTGCGTGTCACCAATGGGGTTTTAGATTTTAAACAGCACATCATAAATTCCATTGCCCTTATATTAGTCAATAGTTACATTCAGATATGTGGGCATCCCCAGGGATAAGGCTAGAGTTTTCTAAGTCCAGAAGTAAACGAACTCTATCCCATATCATGCTGGAGCCTGGATTTTCACCCTGCTATTCTGGCTCCAGAGATGATGCTCTTAATTCCAGGTTATTGGTACAAAAAGAAAAAATTACTATTAAAGATGAAAAATCAAGTCTGAGTGGTAAATTGATGAACTAATATTAACATGTTAATTGATCATGATTTTAATAGTAGACATTTACAACAACATCATGAACTAGATAATTTTATACACACTCCCATTTTACAGGCAAAGGAATTGAGACTTCTAGCAGGCGTATAATGTTATACAGCTATTTCAGAAAGGCCTCTTGGATTGTAGCCCTGCCTCAACTTCTAACTAGCTGTGTGTTTTGACCACACATCTTTACCATCTTGTGCAACAGTGATTCTATTTCTAAGGAGAAATAAACTAAGCAGCTGTTCCAGGGAGTGATGAACTGATGGAGCTGCTATTTATTATATAAGACCTGAGGCAAAACCTAATAGAAAGGAGGAGAGAGTAATGCAGACATCTGGGAAAGTACATTAATGGAAGAATGCAAGTCACTGAGGCAGGCATATATTTGTAGTGGATGGTACAGCAAAGGAAGGCAGTGTAACTAATACCGTGTGAGAGATCAAAATTAAAAAAAAAAAAGAGTAGTAGAAGTCTAGGTCATTAAGGTGTATAGGGAAGGAGGGGAGCAGACCTTGTAGTTTGTATACCAAGGACTTTAGGCTTTATGAAGAGTGAGATGGGAAGATTCTAGAATGTTTAAGGGAGACCAATTATAAAATCTAAGTTACATTTAACAATATTCTAAAGGAGAACAGATTGTGCGTGTGTAAAGTGGTAAGACGGGGAAGGGACTATGTGTAGAGAGCTGATTGCTCAGACAAAGGCAGTGGATTGCTGCCAGATTAAGTGGTCTAAAAAAGAGTGTATTGGAAAGGTAAAACCATGATTTAACCTGGCCTGCTTAACTTCAAATGTCATAAGTCTATGACCAGGTAAGTCTATGGGACAAATTCCTTTACATTGTAACTCCCAGGATTCCATGGTATAACTCAAACACCTCTCCCCCTCTCCAGCTGAGGAAGGACTCTACACTAATTCCTTTCCCACTGTGCCCTCTAGCTAATGTTCCCTCCCAGGGCCCCAACTCATTCTGCATTCTTTTTCTAGGAAAGCTCACTCCTGCTCTCCTAATTACCATCTATACATAGATGTACTGCAAATCCATAATTCCCTCTCTAAAATCTTTCTAATGTTCCCTGAAATTGTTCATAATTTCCTATTAAATAAAACTACATCATGCTTCAGCCACAGAAATCTCAAAACTAGACTCAATGTCCAACTACCTCCCTGTATTAAGTCTCTTTAAAATCCAACAGACAAAAATTTGTTTCATCCATTCTGGTTACTATCTCCATGAACATCAACATTTTGAAAATGGATGCCAAGGCACTTTGACAACTAAAGATAAGAAGTTTTCAATTTATATATCAATTTTTAACAACCAGTAATGGCTGGCTGGATTAGAAAATGAAAGTTAAATTGTAGTTTATCACATCTCTTTCACACACACATAATTGGAGTTCAGTTTAATTATTAATCAAATGTTCCTTTAAGCAAAATCAAAATACATGGAAGGTTAGGGGGTAGCTGATTAGATGATTTTCATCTAAATTTTTAGTAAAAGCCCACATACCATGCTATGTTATAACATAGGGTGGGATTTTTTAAATTTGTAGTAAGTCCTATATTTAATCAGAGAAGTAGCTATTTGTTGGAAAGGCATAAGTACTTTGGCTAAGAGTGAGTTCTTAAAATTTCTCTCTTGGAAGGTACATTTTAGACTATCTCACCCAGTGTAGGAATCCCCTCTAGAGCAATCCTTGACAGTCTTCCAGACTCTGCATGAACACGTTCGAGTAGTGATCATGAACCCTTATGGTAGCTAATGCACTTTTAAAAAGTCTAATCATTAAGCCATTCTTTTTTTCATATTAAAGGAGTTATGGAAGTACTGAGCAGAGAAATATAATAAAATCCAAACTACTTAGCATGTTGTTCAAACATTTTTACAACCTAAATTCAAATATCTGGTCTACCTGCTTCATTGTTTATCCTTCAAACGAGTCTTGCATACTTCCCAAGCATAACTATAATAAACATATCTCCTAAACAACTTCTCTCTACTTGAATATGAACAAGTTTGTTCCTTGCTGTATTTCAGTCTTTGCATCTGTTAAAAAAAAATAGTAATAACAAGGTTCATCTCATAATTGTGTGGAAAGGGTTAAATGAATATACTGAAAGTGCCTAGGACTCTGCCTAGTAGGTATAATTAACTTATGCTAGGTCTTACTGTTGCTACTGCTATTTTCTTATTAATATTATGATTTCTCCACTTTCTCTTATTGCCTACATGTAATTCTAGTCCACTCTTTTGACTCTTTTTGGCCATGTATTTCCTTTGATTGGAGTCATCTTTGGAATTTTCCATCCTGATTTGATACTTGGCATATTTGATTGTGATTCCTGCTTTTCACCCTAAAGACTTCATGTGCAAAGAAACCACTTGTGATCTTGCCCAGGCTGGACTGCCCTTCATTCAGCCATGAATTGATGGTCAAAGTGAGTGTAGTAGAGAATTCCTAGAGCAACTGTTGTAGGTCCGTAATGTCATATCTGCAGTCAAATTTCTAACCATTTTTTTTCTTTCTTTCTTTTTTTTTTTTTTTTAACTTCTAAAGCTCATGTTAGCTATTAATCCTTATCATACAGCACAAACTTTAGTTCTAATCCCTGACCTCCCATTTTATTGGGATGTCCTCATGTTTCCTGTTTGGTAAATTTTGCAGTGTCCCTTGAGACTGCCTGTTTTCTCTGTTAAAATGATTCTTTAACAGTAAAGACTTAGATTTTCAGGGCATTCTAAGAAATGTACATCTTTAATGTCTAGCAACTGAATCAGCACTTCTTTTCCTGCTACCTTCATGTCTATTCTGAGAGGGCTACGTGGGCCTCATGGTCGTAAGAATCACCAAGAATTTTCCACCAACATCTTTTTCCCCCAAGAAACCAGTGCTTTAGTGATCTTCAAATTGACTTGATATTCTCACTGATTTTTTTCCAAAAGCCAAGTAAAGGTAACTGAACATTCTGCATTTATATCATTATGCCTCTTTTGGTATTTAGGCAAAGCTATGAATCTCTCTTGCAATTGCTAGACATGGCCCCTGAAGAGGGGAGATCAACAGAGTATATCCTGTGCAAGTCGCTGTTTCTTTGGATAGTCTTTGACATTTTATTCGAAATAACCTTTGAGTGTATTTTAAGAAATTTATTTCTCTAGCTTTTCAGTACTCTTGAGTTGTTTTCTTTTGAACTTATTTGTAATACATGTTAAACATAACTCATAACCCCATTCTTACCTGCTTTTCACAACTAAATCTATGAATGACCCCTATTAACACCTCAACCTTATCTCAGTCTGAGTCAGCCCAGTATAAAGGGTTATATCTAGATATGACTTCTTAAAAAAATACTCTGCATATAACTTGAAAAAATCGTGTCCTTAAAATCTTGCATACTTCTTTACAAACCGTCCATGAAGAAGAACTAGATTTTCTCAAGCTATCCATCATGGATTGATTCTTCTGTAAAACACACACATATACACACACATGCACACACACATACACCTCAAACCAAGAACTAGAAAATGAAATTGAAAAAACTAATCACATTATAACTTCCAGTTTTTACTATTGAAATTGTACTTTGGGATACCTGGGTGGTTCAGTGGGTTAAGTGGCTGCCTTGACTCAGGTCATGATCTCAGGGTCCTGGGATTGTGTGTGTCCTGATTGGGGCTCCCTGTTCAGCAGGGAATCTGCTTCTCTCTTTTCCTCTGCCACTCTCCCTGCTTGTGCTCTTCTCTCACTCTCCCTCTCTAATAAATAAATAAAATCTTTTTTAAAAGTTGTATTTCAATAAATATAAAAACATAAAAATGTATATTAAAAACATATAGGTAATAAACATAGAAATGGTTATTATTCTTGCAACTATTTGATCTTCTGCAATATAAATAAAATGCCACAAAATTGGGGCATCTGGGTGGCTCAGTGGGTTAAAGCCTCTGCCTTTGGCTCAGGTCATGATCTCAGGGTCCTGGGATCGAGCCCCACATCGGGGCTCTCTGCTCGGCAGGGAGCCTGCTTCCCCTTCTCTCTCTCTGCCTGCCTCCCTGCCTGCTTGTGATCTCTGCCAAATAAATAAATAAAATCTTTTAAAAAAAATGCCACAAAATTATCCATAGTAAAGTTATATCTGCACCCTTGTATGAATGGTATGCATATGAATATTTACAGTTTTAAGCAATGAGTTTGCTGCTTAGCTATTAATTCATCTAATTTAAGTTGTGTTCATAACAATGACACAGCAACAGATACTCTATAGCTAAACAGTTTCTACATTTCATTTTATCATCACTCATGGGAGAAACCAATCTAACAGAACATGTTAATAACAGAAGAAAAAAAAATCTAGAGCTATTAAGCAAGTATAGAGTATTCTTTTTAAAGTTTTACTCAAAATACAGCAAAAGTTTTAATGATGTATTTTCAGAATTTACCTTCAATTCTTTCACTTAAAGGTGGTCTTGACAATTTATCTTGTAAATTATAGCTAAGTTAAATAATTTGATAAAAACAAGTTATGGATTCTAAACTGTTTTTTCTATTTTTTTCTTCTGCATTCAGAAAATTCAGTTATTTTCTTAGTTAATTAACTTTCCTCCATTCTCTAAAAATGTCTCATTATTTTTTGTGTCATATAACATAACAATCATGGGAGTGATAGTCTATATAGTCAGAGGTCTGATCACATTAAATGTCAGGGTTATTCAATGGCCTTATTCATGGGAATCACCCTAGAACTCTGTCTACCTCAAGTATTATTCTTCCTTTACAAAACCAATGTTTCAAATATCTAGCTTTGTGGGTAACATATACTTATAAAGGACATGTTAAAAATAGAGTATAAATGATACATTATTTCATATAAGAATTAACAAGTTACCTTTGGAAATAATCAGAAAACAGAATTTAAAAAATCAAGCTTTTGCCTAAATATGGCCACTAAAATGCTAAAGACCCAAACACAGACAAGATGCTTCTAATAGAATGGGATTGACTTGATGAAAGGTGTTAAGATTTGTCTTTAACAACAGGTTAGCTAAAATACCAAATATAACATAACCTTTTATTTTAATGTAATTCTGCTTTTTCCTGATCCACATTGACATAAGTATTTTGTCTATTACTTTCCAGATGGCACAAACACCAGCATTAACAATTGTATGCCTTAAAAATAAATGTAATCTGTTCTTAAAAAAATATATGAAAATGCATTTAGACAATCACCTGGTAGTATTTTAGAGCTTCACATGTTTCTTAGAAAGATTTCACACTCTACAGTTAATTTCACCCTTTTAAATCATTTATTAGCTTCTCTGTATTCATATATTGAATCTTGTCCCTGGGAATGAACTTTAATTCTCACCATCTGTGCCTTGGCCAGGAATGTCTATATTCCTTTGATGCATAAATACATCCCGAATATTTCTCATTCTGTTAGTAAGAGCTGTGAAGCACAGAAAATAATGTTTCAAAGAGGAACCATGAGGGATCATTTATTGCTCCAGCACTTTGAAAAATCTATGAAATTCCTTTATGGCTTCTTCATTATATTTTCAATGGAACAATTAGTTTGAGTGGCTACAAACACTGAATTTTCATGACCACATTAGCCTTTGAAGCCAAAATTATTGAATACATTATTCTTTATGCAAAATATAGTGGGATGTGGTGAGTTTGCGATTAAAAATCGTAAGTTGCCTCCAACTGGAAAACTGGTTGAGAGTTAATTTCCTAACAGCCTATCTGGTCACACTTTAAAACCCACGTAGTTCGCATAATTCAGTAGTTTGGTCCAAGGATATACTTTATAAGTCTTGAGAGCTGTAACTGTGGCTTTTTTAATATTTAGTAAACTTCTTGCAACAAGTGGTAACATCTCAAATACAAAAGTACTCCCTTGAAAACCTCGACTGTAATTTCTAAAGGTACCAAGTCATTCTCATAACTATTTCACTCTAACCCATATTATAATTACCTCAAAATTACTGATGATATAACTCTACACCAACTGAAGTAATTTCTCACTATTTGACAAAGTAAATGCATGATGAAAATTTCCTTAAATCAACTGGCTTTACTTCTCTTATTGGATTTTTGTATTATTATTATTATTATTATTTTATATTTTTAAATTCTCAGAAGTTCAGACAATACATGGAAGTTTTGACTCTAGGCCAGATATTGGCAAACATTCTCTGTATATAAAAATGTGAATATTTTAGGCTTTGGGTAACACAGTCTCTGTGACAACTACTGAACTCTGTAGCATGAGAACAGCTGTAGACAATGCTTAAGCTAATGGGTGTGGCCGTGTTCCAATAAAACTTTATGCACAAAAGAGGTGGCTGATGAGATTTGGCCCTCAGGACCTAGTTTGCCAACGCTTACTCAAAACAATAGAATAAGATCCATGCCTCCCATTTCCTCAAGCAAAAACTTTCCTGACTGAAGGAAGCAGTCATCTGAAAAAATGAATACATTGTACTTTTTTTGAAATACGTTCTATATTTGTTGTAGCAGTCCAACCTCATTCAGTGGCCTTGTGAAGGTTAATTTTATGTATCAACTTGGTTAGGCCAAGGTGCCCAGATATTTTGTCAAAAAGTGGTCTGAGTGTTGTTCTGAAGGTACTTTTTGGATGAGATTAACATTTCAATGAGTAGAATTTGAGTAAATCAATAAAGGAGGTGGGCTTCATCCAATCAGTTATTTATTTATTTTTTTTAACAGAGAGAGAGATCACAGGTAGGCAGAGAGGCAGGCATAGAGAGAGGAGAAAGCAGGCTCCCCGCCGAGCGGAGAGCCCGACGCGGGCCTCCATCCCAGGACCCTGAGATCACGACCCTAGCCGAAGGCAGAAGCTTAACCCATTGAGCCACCCAGGCGCCCATCCAATCAGTTATTTAAGAGTGTGTTAAAACATGATAACAAGTACAACTGTAGAAGTTATCTTCATATGTATCTCTACAAGAAACAAGACTTTTCACTTAAATAATGTTTCTGAAATAATCCTGCTCTTTTTTTTTTTTTTTTTTTTTTTTTTTTTTTTTTTGTGCATGCAAGTGAGGCAATAGATGTTAATTGGTTGGCTTCATTGCAGCAGAAGTTTACAAAAAATATTCATACTGTTAACATTATATTCTTCATAGAGAAAATCAGTTGCATTAATTCTAAATATAATTTAAGTTTTTAATCTAATTCATAGAATTAATTAGTAAGCCTTTTGGAAGTTCACTCTGGTACACATAAAATATCTGAAACCACTGGGATTGCTAATATAAATTAGTTTGAAAGTTCAAAGTTCGAAACAAATTGCTTTTGCTATGCAACACAAATACAATTTTGCTACTGCATGGCATCTTAGTAAACACATTGCTTAGTAAATGAGAAAACTGTGAAACAGAAATCTACTTTGTATATTGTGCACATATAATAAAAATTACAATTAAACAAACCATAATATTAAATAAGTAGCAATTATCAAAACTAAAATATATATATATATATACAATAACTTGTTATAGAGAATCTTGAGATAATATAAATTTATGTGGTTAAAATATGTTTTCTCTCTGCTATTATCAGTTAGATTTTAGAAATGTTTTCACCTTTGAAGATCTACTTTGTAAGTTAACCTAACTGTGCTATAATGGCATTACACTTTTTTTCTAAATTTTGGTTGCAATTTATTTAAAATAATTTGAAAATTATTAGTCAGAATAAATGATGAAGGCAAAATCTTAAGTTTTTGGTAAGTAAAATTAATGTAAGTAGACCTCCCAAAATAATACAGATATCTGATTTCTTCATTATTTTGTAGGAATAAACAAATTAAACAGCAAGAGCTAAAAGAGAAAAAAAATTAACATTCTATCATTGGGTTTTGTTTTAGCTCAGCCTTAAGAAGAAAATATTTGAATAGTTTATTATTTTAATTGAGCAAATATATTTCAATATTGGAATAAAATAAAGACTGACGCTGCCGTATCTAAATTTGTCAAATTTTAAAAGAATTATAAAGATGACTTTGAATGACTTATCTTTTCTGGCAAAAACATTTTCATGTATAATTCATTTTCTTTTGCCCTTTTATATACCACTACCACCAGAGTCCCTCTCTCTAGCATAGCATGGGGTGGAAAAGAGGTTAGAGAAGGTGTACTCCCTTTAAAGAGTTATATAAAAGTGAACAATGTTGCTAATTAAGCTTCCTCCAGGATTCTCAAAACTTTAGATTAATATATTGTGAGGTACAGAGGAAGGAAACACCTATTTCCAAAAGTCTGAGGCAAGATTTCATACAAATTCTACCTAGCATCTAAATAATTTTATATAGGTATGCATATTTCATTAAAAATATCATGCCTGTAACCACTGTTAACTATTACTTATAATAATACAAATATGATTTTCAATCTTAGGGTAAATGGGAAATTTCAGAGAGAAGTGTCAGTTTATGCCATGTTCAGATAGCCCATATCCCTATGCTCTATGTTCACAGGGATAAACCCAACGATTCTTCAACAGATTCTTTAATAAAGAAGGGGCAGAGTGTAGTCTGGAAAGCAAAATTACCTCTATATAAAACCAGCTATTCTCATGGTCCCATTTATCAAGCCTGCTTTCTACTTACTGATGTTTCAAGCACATAGAAAATTGATAGAATCAACATTTCTATATGATGAATAATCATGTTCCTACTACAAATGTTTTGTGTATTCTCTGTAGTAAAAAGAAACTAGGTGTTATATATATACATGGAATTAGAAAGGAATGCAGACAGTAATAATAATAGAGGCAGTAAGTTTTATCAACCAAACAAGTTCAGTCAGGAATTTGCAAATTTTTAAGAATGTTTAGCACATTGTTGGTAACATTGACATATTAAGAGATCTGTGGACTTATTATGCCCCAGTAAATCATTTATCTACTGTAAATCTTTTATCTACAATTGTATATTGTGCACATATAATAAAAATTATTACTGTAAATCATTTATCTACAATTATTAGTTCAAAAAGTATTATATTTAAGGTTTTTATCCTTTCATCTGTTTTTATTCTTTTGTTGAGATATATCTATTCATAATTTCATACGTAGTATAAATGTTAAAGACGAAATTTAACTTAATATTTTTAGAAGTCCCTTCATAATAGATTATAATTCCATTCTCTGTATTTTTACCATCTAGGTCTCTTATCTAACCTAATGTAAATTAAGTTAACTATTGCTTTAGTAGATGAAATCAGTTGAGTTGAGTTAAGCTGCATATAAAAGCAATTTCCATCTCATAATAATAGGTAGGCCATATTATCTTTTATTTTCTCTCACTGTTGATATGGTAATTCAATCCTTTAATTCCTCACATTTATTAGAAACCAATCTTTTTTTAATATCAGACAAAAAGAAAAATTTACCTATTTAACTATATGTCTTACTTCTGATTAAGAGAAGTATAATTCAATAGCTCTTCAGAATTACAACTTGGAATGGAAGATATAAGTTATTAATTACTTTATTTCATTATAGAAACTTTTGAATTGTGTAAAAAGCAACACAGATGTTTCCTTTCTTCTTTTACTTTTGTTCCTAGTAGTGTTCATAATTGGGAACTTAGCATAGCTTCTGTACCCTTCTTCTATCCTAAGCTCCAACCACATTTCCTTCCCAGGAAATAATGAAAAAAATTCTACAGCAAGAGAAAATAAAACTCTCCCCTCCCCCCATTAAATAGAATTAACAGAGACAAAGAATGAAGTAATCTGGGAGTTTAAAATTGCACTTATTTCTTTAAAAGAAGCGTTTTAAAGTGCTCCTTCTAAGAAGACATGATTACATTTGATAATTACCTTCCTACTTGGTCAATAATAATTTAAGGATCTGAAAAATAAAATTCAAGTACTAGAACATACAAAAAACTGCTAGAACATGTAAACTGCTGGAAATCTTCCTCATTATTTTCAAAAGTAAAAGTTATCATGCTTATATAACCTGTGATAATCTAAAATGGCTAGGAAAAAATCCTGTTGCAGAGATGGATAACTTACCTAAATGCAATTTTCAAGCTTATTAATTTTCAAGTTCATAAATTAGAGAAACCTGTGGAAAGTAGTGAAAAATCACCTACAGAGGCAGAAGAAGACTATTATCTGACATGAGTTAAAAGCTTAACATATCAACAACATGATTTGGGCCAATGGTTTAACATCTCTAGACATTAATGTGTGTAGGTACAAATACACAACTCACAGGACATTTACTGAGACCTGGGCACTGTAGAAGGCACTTTACACATTTTTCTCAAGTAAGTCTCATGATGACTTTAAGACTTAAGTATGATTTTCCTTACCTTATATATAAATTGAGATTATTTCAAAGAATTCAAAGTAATTTACCTACGAACAAATACCACACAAGTAGGAAAGGCAGCATTTGAAATTCAGTGGTCTAGGACCAAAGCCCATAAATATGTATTTGTTACATTATATCAATTTATTAAAATGATCAGTTTATAAATAAAAGTGTCTTTGGATTATGCTCAATACATTTTGACAGTTACTTTTCATTATTTCATGAAGAACTATAGGGATCAAAAATTTGGCAACAGAAGTTCCTCAGCATCTATCTACCACCCCCCATCCACTGAGCTTCCCACCAGCAATCTTCTAAAGTAACCCTTTAATGGCAGAATATAAGCCCATGAGAATATTTTACCTAATGGGTGCAGGAAAATTGCATTATCCTTCATTATAAGAATTATGGAGTTTACTAAATAGAACTTAATTTGAGACATCAGTTCTGGGCTAATTTTAAGAATCAGCATATTTCCGATTCAGAAACTTTAAAGAGAAGGAAAAACACATTCATGTTTCAAATTATTTGACAAGAAATAGATAAGGGAATGAATGCTGCCTTCTCACTCTAATACTCAAAATATTAGAAATCACTTTTTTAAAAAGTCCAAAGCAAGTATGGCAAGAAGCTGATTTCCAGGTTTATTGACTGTACAAGCTAGATAGATTTCTATGGTTAAAATCCAAACTCTAATTAATAAAATTTGATTAATAGTATTCTTATAGTTAACAAACTCCTGTTCCTCCTTCCCTCCTCCCTACTTTTAGGTTGATTAATTAGATCTATCTACTTTCCATCCAAGAAACCTAACAAGGTATTCAATAAATATTAGCTCCTTTCCCATCACACAATTTAGGATTAAAAAACAAGCATACGTACACATTTTACTACTTATGCAACCTTTTTGAAAAATTATCACTACAAATATATTATTATACACTTGAATAGTCATTTACATTAAATTAGATTTCAATTTTTTTTTTTTAAAGATTTTATTTATTTATTTGACAGACAGAGATCACAGGTAGGCAGAGAGGCAGGCAGAGAGAGGAAGGGAAGCAGGCTCCTTGCTGAGCAGAGAGCCCGATGCGGGGCTCGATCCCACGACCCTGGGATCATGACCTGAGCCGAAGGCAGAGGCTTCAACCCACTGAACCACCCAGGCGCCCCATAGATTTCAATTTTTTAAAAAGATTTTAGTTAGTTATTTGAGAGAGAGACACAGAAAGCAGAGGCAGGTGGGAAGGGCAGAGGGAGAGGCAGAAGCAGACTCTCCATGAGCAGGGAGCCCGATTCCAGGACCCTGGGATCATGACCTGAGGTTTCAATTTTTTTTATACTAATGTTAATTTATTTATTCATGTGTTCATATGTTTTTCATTCAGTCATTCACTATGTATGCACTGGAAAAGAAGCTAGCACAGTTCTGCAGAATCACAGGGAATTAACTGACTGCAAGAAAGACAGAGACTATGTAGCTGATACTTAAGATTCAGTCTTTAATTACAGTTTGTGTTAGCTCAACACATTTGTTTATACATTTCTCAACCATATATCTCTTCTGACGTAATAATCTATTTAACTGGCAATTTAAAGGGTGGTTATTTCAGCTATAACAAAATAGTTCTGGATTCTATCTGGAAAAGCTGTGTTTTAGCTTTGTGGGAAGTGAACTAGTGGTGGATACATAGAATAGCTTATTAACCAAATTCTGTTTAAAAGTCAAAATTCAGGAAGTATTTGATAATTAAAATTTCACACTTTCTTTAGGCAATGTTCAGAAGCACTCTGCAGATAGGCCTTGTTCACGTCTACACAATAAATACACTGAAAGTCTGAAGAGAGAAAGTAGGTACCAAATATTTACTTAGGAAACTAATACACTAGCAGAAACCAATGAACAAATGATATCATGGATAAAGAGCTTGATGATGATGTGTTTTCTTCAACAGAAGCTGCCTCTTTTATTTTATTGCAAACACTTCTATAAAAATAGTAAAAACAAAACAGTTCAAGAGGTTTCCATGTTGTGTAGTTCCTGCAAAAGTCAGCTAACCCCACAAATCCTGTCAGAAAATCTGTTTATTCCTCATTCTTAGGGATTATTAGATAGACATAATATGACTTTCACCCTCAGATATTGGAAGAAAACCTGAAAATATGCATAAAGTTTTAAAACTTAATTTTCTCTATACATTTTTGAATCTTTGTGACCCATCAGTTAAAACATGATGCAAAATCATATTGTTTTCATTTCTTAGAAGGAAAAAAAAAAAAAAAGAAACATTTATTCCTTTGTTTGGGAAAAGACATTTTCCATGTTTCTGATTTTAATTTATATTGAGATCCAAAAACTTCTTTTGACATAACAGAAGCTGACAGAAGAAAACTATTTACACTAATAATCAGATTCTTATACTGCATTTCAAACTATATCTAATTATAAGTCACTTACATATAATTTTCACCAGCTTTAATATTTTGCCAGATATATCTTTAACTTATATAATTTTATAGATCTAGAAAACTGATATTTTGAAGGTTGACAGCCATCAAATCAAGACTTAAAGCAATGAATAAAGTCAGAAGCCTTTACCCCAAAGACCTAACTTTAATTAATCAGGTCACCTATCACCTTGACAAGTGAAAAGGGCCTTCAGAGGAAAGACCCAGACTTTATAGTTTTACAGAGTGATTATGAGCTGATTTTGATCTAGAGACATTTATATGGCCTACATTACAAGATAAAGCCTATCTTTTTGAAACCAGCTGAAGTTAATTTATAGGACTTGAAAGATGATTAATAATGCTGTGACAGGAAACAGAGAAAATGCTTTCTGGAACTCCTTTCTCCTGTTCTCCAAGACAGGGTCAAAGGTGTGTGTGCTCAGGTACAGTCCCATGCAAATCAGTTATACCCTGTTTATGTCCCTACCACCATCTGTTCCCTCTTCTGGACTTACCTGCTTATGTTGGGGAAGATATATTTTCAAAAATGGTGAGCTAGACAACAAAATCTTCCAAATTTGTCTTTAAACTCTGGAAGGGCATAGTAGTTTTCTAAACTGCTTTATATTCAGAGAGCAAAAACACAGTAAGTTGGAATTACACTAGTAAGAACAAAAGGCATGAACATATCTTCTTTTGTAAAACAAAAGATTAAGAGGTTTTTAGGGCAGTGAAACCATTCAGTCTGATATTCTATTAGTGAATACATGTGCTTATACATTTGTCCAAACCCAAAGAATATAACAACACCAGGAATGAACCATAATGTAAATTATGGACTTGGCATGGTAATGATGTGTCAATGTGGGTTCATCAGTTGTGACAATGGTACTGTTCTGGTGGGGGTCACTGACAATGGGGGAAGCTATGCATGAATGCAAACAGGGAATGCTAAGGAAATATCAATACCTTCTTCTCAATTTTGCTATGAACACAAAATTGCTAGAAAAATACAATTTTTTAAAAAAGTATTAAGAGGCACTTTACAAAGTGATTGTTTACAATAATCTATCTTCACTACATAATGATGTGTGAAACAAAGGCAGAAGAGAAATTATTAAATTTCCTTACTACCTACAGCCCATTGACAAGTCCTTGAAACAGGCAGAGTGACATTCATCTAGGGACTCCATTGCCTTGATGTTGACACTCTGCGAAGGGCAAAAGGCAATCAATCCTAGCCTAACTGCCCCTTGCCCTCCCCATCCTGTAAGTCTACTTTAACATATAAACATTATTTTGGAAACTTCCTTTATCTCTGCCCCACAAGATACATGTTACAATCATCCTCCAAGCATGTGACCCTCTGATATATATCTGAAGGGGCTCATGACTGGGGTTTTATTAGACAGTAGTAAATGACCTTTTCCCAACAATGGCTAGTCCCCTCAAGGTCCTGGAAACTTTGCTTCCAAATTCCTTAGAGACTTAGGCTATCCCTAACCCCCTCTCAACTTGAAAGTATATAATGGGCCACTCCTTATAGCCTCAGGGCAGCTCTTTCTGCCCACGGGTCCTGTCAACATGCTTTAATAAAACCACCTTTTGCACCAAAGACGTCTCAAGAATTCTTTTTGGCCATGGACATCGAGCCCTAAGGTCTTTCCTACATCACTTAATGCATTTAATGTCATTATTTTTAAAATATAACTTCAAATCAAGGGTTAAATAAAACAACACATTTTTAAAAATGGGTAAAGTTAAAAAAAGTAGAGTACAAAGTAAATATCAAGTGTATCTGAATAAAATGTATAACAATCAATAAAAATAAACCATTTGTGTCAACATATAGTCTACATTTGAATGAAACTGCTTTGGTTTTGGTATTAATTTGTGATTTATAAACGAAATATTTGGAACACACTGTAAGTAAACTAATATATGGATTATAAAGTTCTTGAAAGTTTTGCAATATATATCCTCTGTATATAATGAATTGAATAATGGAATCCTCACATTACAATTGTGAATATTTGCAAGTAAATTGCAAAATTTCTGGTTTTGTTATTGATAGCATTGTATTGTTAAAGTAATTTAAATAAAGGGGCCATTGGAGTAAGGTGGTTCTAATGTGTTGGTAATTTATATAAGCAAACCAAAATCTAAGCCAGAGTCAATGCATTTGAATTCAAGAATGTGAAATTGGGGACTCCTGGGTGGCTCAGTGGGTTAAAGCCTCTGCCTTCGGCTCTGGTCATGATCTCGGGGTCCTGGGATCCAGGCCTGTATCGCATCGCATCGGGCTCTCTGCTCAGTAGAGAGCCTGCTTCCTCCTCTCTCTCTGCCAGCCTCTCTGCATACTTGTGATCCCTGTCTGTCAAATAAATAAATAAAATCTTAAAAAAAAAAAAAGAATGTGAAATTGAAGAGCAACCAATTACAAATATCCAAGTAGGGTTCCCAAAATAAAGCAAGTGTTTCAACTATAATGAGTCGAATAAGTTTCATGGTTTACTTCCTTATCTTCTCTTAAAAAATGCTTCCTTAGCTCTTTACTCTGGAGTGCTCCTAACTTTGAATCAATACGTATTCAAATAACCTCTTGAAAAAATTTTATGTGCCTCAGTTTGCACAGGTCATATACCACTCAATCTAGATTTAAGGAAGTACACATGTCGTCCAAATGCAGTACACATGCTGTCCAAATGCTACCACATCTATCTGTAGTAAGTGCTTCAAATTTATCCTGGGGTTCTGTAATAGACAAAGATTTGGTTTATTCCCTATCTTTCTTAGAAAATATTCAAAAAGGATAATCTTGTTTAAATACATTCTAGTAACCATAAATATATTTTATTCCCTTTTAGTAAATTAGAAATACCCAATATTTGAATAAAGAGAGGCTACCAGAGCTTCACTTGTTCTACGTGTAACAACATCTTTCTTGCAAGTATGCAAGACTCCACAGTTACCTGGAATTGGGAGGGGTTATAAAATCTAAGAGCTTCCACTCAGATTAGCCTGACCTACAGCATAGCCACCAAAGAAAATTCTCAAAAAGAAAGCCATATTGTCCCTAGACTGGCTCCTAATCTGGCTCCCTAGCAAATTTTCCCAAACCTTCACTGCTTCTTGGAAACTGCCACTTAGCTGATTGCTCTAACCAAAACTCAGCTCGCCCCTGAGACCAATAACCACCTTGCAGATCTCTTAGCAGTGACTCCACCCCCTGCACAACCAACACACTATAATATCTACCAGAAGAAGTATAAGTGGTCTCCTTATTCTTCATTGCTGCAATTTCCTGGAGGCTGGTATGGTCTCTGTCTCTTTCTCTGGAATACTACTGAAGTGCAGTGATCTCAGAGTTCTTTGCCATGATGGGTTCTTAAGTATTTACATAAGCGGCTTGTTTTCCTGTTCATAATAAGCATTTAGATTTCCTTCATTCTTCTGTCCTTAAGGCATTTGTTGAGGTTAATTGACTTCTGTGCTCTGTTTCTTGTCTATGACTCTGTTCTGAGATTGATGCTAATTGACTTCTCTGCTGTGCTTCTGATTCCTTTAAAGTTTATGTAGGTTATTCAAGTATTCCAAGGTTTTTATATATTCACATCTGAGCTCCAGATGTTATATCAAAATACCATAGGCTGGGGGGCTTAAACAATAGAAATATCTTTCTCACTGTTCTGTGAGAAACCATAGAAATATCTTTCTCACAGTTCTGTAGTGGGAAGTCCAAGATCGTTTGTCTCATTAATTCTTGATTAGAGCTCTGTTTCTAGCTCACAGGTGGCAGTCTTCTTAATGGGACCTCATATCATAAGGAGAGAGTAGAAAAAGATGGGTGAGGGTGGGAGAGGGTGACGTCTCTGATCTTTCCTTTTAGGGCATAATCTCATCTTGAGGACTCTACCCTCAAGACCTCATCTAAATATAATTATCTCCAAAGATTCTATTTTCAAATATATCACATTGAGGGTTAGAGTTGTAACACAGGAATTTTAGATGGGACACAAATATTCAGTTCATAACAATTCATTAATTTATAACTCTATAATGTCAATTTTAAGAAAGGCAATATACCACCTTATATCCGGCAACCACTAGCCTTGAGCTACACTCTTCAGAAGCATGAACCTACTTACAGTTCCTACAGGCAACACTGGCTGTTTGTTGTTGTGTCCTTTGTAATTTTGCTTTTCTTCCTCACTTGACCCTCAAATGGACAATATCTATTTAGACTCCTCATATAGAAAACATTTTGTTGTTATTGTTTTTCAAATCTTGCATTGCCATCTTAGATTGAGTAAGATGAGCTTTCTAGCTCTGTTTCAAAACAATTTTTGTATTTGTAGCACCCCGCACACAAACTCAATTTGTGTTTAATGAAACAATGCATGAAACCCGTGAAATAATTTTTGTTACTTCCAATGCATACAGGATGAGAGTCAGGAATTAAAATAATAAATAAATAAATAAAATGATCCACTAGACCGTGTTGATTAGCTACCCATTAACAAATGCCCACTTGGTCCTTGTCTCTTTGATCATATCCCTGTCCCATGGAATGAATCGCATTTAATCTATGTCTGTTATGGAACCCCATCCCAACTCACAAATAATTAGCTTAAGAATAACATATGACTCAACTTCTGTCATCTGAATTATAAAAGGAAGTACCATAGGGAGCTTCCAGGAAACATTTTCTTCCAAGTAAAACAGATACATAAGGATAAACATCCTTGCCCTCTTTCCTTTTAGGTTATTATAATAAAGAAATAATCTTCAGAGGCTACTGCAGACTTTTGATAACCAAAAGGAGTAATCCACAAATGCAACAGTGAAATGAACCTAGAGGCCTAATTTGCTCAGCTGCTGTATAGGCTCTAGAACTTTCCATATGTGGACTATTTAATAAGTGAAAATGTAAACTTCTTTTATTTAGCTTACTTTAAGTAGGTATCTATTTCTTGGAAAAATTTCTTGGTAGAAACACTCCCTCATGTTAGGTCCTCTCCTACCTGCCTTTCAAAACCTTTAGAATTGGAGGCCTTAAATATAGATTTTCCAGGATACTGCCCATTATATTTTAGTTATATAGGTGCCCTGATCTTTTTACTCAAACTGCCTAGACTATAACGTTGTATTACCCACTGAGAAATGTCCTTCCCTTGCTTTTCTAAACAGAATTTCATTTCTTTGAGAAAGAGTTACAAGGTAAGCCCCTACATTTATAAATAAACTTAGAAGAGACATGAGCAGTGGATTAGATAAAACAACAATTAAACCAATGTCTTAAGGCCTATAGCATTTTTAAAACTTATTATTTCTCTCCAAAAATAGGTCAACTATCTTAATGTCAATGGTGCATAACAACTCCTTTCCTCTGAAGGAACTCTATTTTAATTGGGCATCAGGCATTGATAGAAACCACATCTCTGTTTTCACTCCACTCACATCTTGATGCACTCAGCTCCTGTAACAAATTCCCCTAACATAGTCTTTTGCTAAAGGGGCAGCTCACTTAGCATATGAGATAGGAAACACCTCTTATCACTGTGCACAGAGTGCTTGAAAATGAATGCATTGGCAAGTGAATGTGTGGGAATGTACTATGACTGTGATAACTTTAACTACCATAGAATGACTGTTATGAACTAGTAGACCCAGAAAACTGCATAGAATAATTGTTATTTGAATTTACATTTAATTTCCAGTGGAAAATGTGATTTAGTTAAGAGTCTCAGTAGTTTATCAGTGACACCTTAAAATCCCTGTGCCTTCATTACTCTATAAAACTGAAATAAAAACTACTTTAAACATGATGCTTTTAAAATTGAAAATATGATACCTTCAAAGAAACAAAAACCTTATTGTTAAATAGCTCACAATGTGTCACCTTTGAAGATGCAGATGAATTCAGGAAATATAAATCAGATGTAGATACTGTAAATATATTCAGTCACAGAAGTCCATTCAAGTAGAATTCATTTTGTGTTTAAAAAATTTAGATTAGTTCATCACCATTATAGATGACTTTTCATACTTTTAGGTATTCTTTCACTATAATATTGAAAGAACAAGACAAAACTTCAGGGGGAAAAACAAAACAAAACAAAAAAAACTTGATGAAACAGAGATATTTAGTTTACCTGATAAAGGGTTCAGAGTTATAGCCCTTAAGATGCCCAATGACCTGGGAGTAGAATAGATGAACATAGTGAGAACTTCAACAAAGAGATTAAAAAAATAAGAAAGTACCAAATAGAAGTCACAGAGCTAAAGAATACAATAACTGAACTAAAAAACACACTAGAAGGATTCAACAGCTGACTAGAAGAATCAGAAGATTAAACTAGAAGAAAAGGCAGAATTCACCCAATGAAAACAGCAAAAAGGAAAAAAAAAAAAAGTGAACATAGCATAAGGGATTTGTGGGACAAAATCAAATGGACTAACTTTCATTATGAGGGTCCCAGAAGAAGAAGACAAAAAGAAAGGGGAAAAATCTTGTTTGAAGACATAATGGCTGAAAGTTTTCCTAACTTGGAAAAGGAAACAGACATGCAGATTCAGGAAGCTCAAGAGTTCATAATAAGATACCCAAAGAGAACCTACCAACACACATTATAATCACAATGTCAAGTTGAAGACAAGGAAAGAATATTGAAAGCAGCAAAAGAAAAACAACTAATTACATACAATGGAACCTTCATTAGAATATCAGTAGACTTTTCTACTCATACTTGGCAGGCCAAAGGAGTGATACAGTATATTTAAAGTGTTCAAAGAAAAAAATATCCAACCTTGAATACTCTATCTTCAAAGTTATTATTTAGAATTGATGTTGACAGAACTTTTCCAGATAAGCAAAATCTAAAGGAGTTCATCAACACTATACTGGCCTTACAAGAAATGTGAAAGGGACTTTATTAGAAAAAGAAAAGAAAGGGTGCTAATTGATAATAAGAAGACATAGGAAAAAAATAATCTCCTTGGTGAGGTAAATATATAATAAAGGTAGTATATTAATCATTTATAAGGTTAATATAAAGTTAAAAGACAAAAGTAGTTAAAAAAAACCCTACTATTATAATACTTAGTTAAGGGACATACAAGATAAAAAGATGAAAAACGAGTTACCAAAAACATAAAATGTGTGCATGTGAGGGGTGAAAGTAAAAATGTTGAGCTTTAGAATGATAACAAATTTAGTTATTATAAGGTTTTGCAGGCGAGGTAAACACAACACCAGGCAAGGTAGGCGCAAGGCAAGATTTATTAAAGGCACTCTCCAGCGAAGTTTCAGGGCTCAGGAGAAGGGGAGCCAGGAAACTCACGCCCGGAGGAGGTGGGCACCCTCTGGCAAGGTTCCTGGACTCCGAAAAGCAGAGTGGGGGAAGTCGCACTGGGGGGAAGTTGGCGGGGGTCTTTTATTGGGCCAAGGCAGGGCATGGGCTCACATCTATATTTGGTGATTGGAAGGTATGGGGTGAGGGCTCCTGATACTCCTGTTCCCCCCCACCCCCATAGGTATCAGGTTACCTATGGAGAGGTGACCTGGGCGTACACCTTTTGGTGGGAGAGTCTAGGATTAAGGAAGGGGGTGGGGAGGGGACTGGAAGATGGCAGCCCTGGTGATCATTTCTATTGTTCCTCCTGCATTCCCGGAACTGCCAACCCAAAAGTTATTATCAATTTAAAATAGACTGACATAGATATAAATTATTTGTAAGCCCCATGGTAACCACAAAAAAAAACAAAAAAAAAAAAAGAAAGAAAGAAAAAAAAACACTAAATACACAGAAGAAAGAGAAAGAAATATATCACTAAAGAAAGTCATCAAATCACAAAAGTAGAAAAGACAGAAAGTGAGGAACTACAAAAACAGCCAATAAACAATCAAATGTCAGTAAGTACATAAACTATTAATAATTACTTTAAATGTGAAAGGACTAAATGCTCTAAGCAAAAGACATACAGTGGCTGAATGGATTTAAAACACACACATACACACACACACACACACACACACACAAAACACATCTACATACTACTTACAGGAGACTCACATACAAACTGAAAGTGAAGGGATGGAAAAATATATTCTATGCAAATGGAAACCAAAAGAAAGCTGGGGTACTTATATCAAACAAAACAGACTTTAAAACATACCAATAAATGCATACCTCAAGAAACAACAAAAGTCTGAAGAAAACAATGCAACTTTACACCTCAAGAAATAGAGAAAGAACAAATGAAGCCTCAAGTTCATACAAGGAAAGAAATAACAAAGATTAGAGCAATGAGAGTAAAGAAGCATGAGAATAAAGAAGATTAATGAAACTAAGAGCTGTTTATTTGTTTGTTTTGTTTTGTTTTGTTTTGACAAGTCATTAGCTAGAATCACCAAGATAAAAAGGGAGAGGACTCAAAATTGGATTGAAAGTAGAAATAAAACTAATGCCAGAAACATAGAAATACAAAGGATCATAAAAGATTGCTATGAACAATCACATGCAACAAATTGGACAACCCAGCAAAATGGATAAATTCCTAGAAACATAAAAACCTACCAAGACTAAATCATGATGATGTAGAAAATCTGAGCAGATTAATTTTTTTTAAAGATTTTATTTATTTATTTGATAGAGATCACAAGTAGGCAGAGAAGCAGGCAGAGAGAGAGGGGGAAGCAGGCTCCCCGCTGAGCAGAGAGCCTGATGCGGGCTCGATCCCAGGAACCTGGGATCATGACCTGAGCCGAAGGCAGATGATTTAACTCACTGAGCCACCCAGGCAACCCAAAATTAATTATTAACAAAGGGATTGAATCAATACTTAAAAACCTCACAATAAACAAAAGTCTAGTACCAGATGTTTTAACTGATGAACTCTACCAAATATTTAAACTGTTCCTTTTCAAACTGGTACAAAAGAATAGAAGAGTGAGGAATTCTTCTAAACTCATTTTATTAAGCCAGCATTATCCTGATACCAAAACCAGATAAAGATCCCACAAGGGGAAAAAAAAAAAATACTTACCGATATCCCTGATGAACATGGATGCAAAAATCCATAACAAAATATTATCAAACTAAATTCAGCCATACATTAAAAGGACCATAAAACATAATGAAGTGCATTTTATTTTGGGGATGCAAGGATGTTTCAGAATCTTCAAATCAGTCAATGTGATACACCCAGAGGGACAAAATGAAGAATAAAAATTATGATCATCTCATCTCAATGGATACATTATAAACACTTAAAAAATTCAACACTTACTTATGATAAAAACTCTTAACAAACTGGGCATAGAGGGAACATAATTAAGGCCATATGTAACAAACCCACAACCAGCATTATACTCACTGGTGAAAATCAGGAAGTTTTCCTCTAAGATCAGGAACAAGACAAAGTTGCCCAGTTTTGCCATCTTTATTTACCATAGTATTGAAAGTTCTAGCTAGAGCAATTAGGCTAGTAAAATAAATTAAAGGCATTCAAATTGGAAAGGAAGAAATAAAACTGTTACTATTTGTAGATGACATGATATTATATATAGATATCCTAAAGACTATATAAAAAGCTGTTAGAATTAATAAATGAATTCAGTAAAGTTGCAGGACATAAAATCAATACACAAAAATGACTGCATTTTTAAAGATTTATTTATTTATTTATTCTTTAGAGAAAGAGAGTGTGCAACAGGGAGAAGGGGACAGGGAGAGGAAGAGAGACGATCTCCAGCACACTCCCTGCTGAGTGCAGAGCACAACTTGGGGCTCTATCTCACAGCTCTGAAACCAAAAATTGGACTCTCAACCAACTGAGCCACCCAGACACCCCATCAATTTCTATACACCAATAACAAACTATCAGAAAGAGAAATAAAGAAGATACCTTTTACAATAGCATCAAAAATAAAATATCTAGAAATAAATTACACAAAAGAGGTGAAAGATCTGTATATTGAAGACTACAGACTTTAATGAAAGGGACTGAAGAAGACACAAATAAGTGAAAACATATCTTGTGGTCATGATTTGTTACAATCAATATTGTTAAAGTGTTCATACTACCCAAAAGTGTATGGATTCAATGCAACCCCTATCAAAATTACAATGACATTTTTCAAAAGAAATAGAAAAATCCTAAGATTTGTACAGAATCACAAAAATACCCTAAAGAGCAAAAACAATCTTGAAAAAGAAGAACAAAACTGGAGGCATCACATTCTCTGATTTCAAACTATATTATAGAGCCATACTAATCAAAGCAGTATGGTAGGGGTGCCCGGGTGACTTAGATGGTTAAGCATCTGACTCTTGGCTTTGGCTCAGGTCATGATCTCATGGGTCCTGGGATTGAGCCCCGCATTAAGCTCCATGCTTAGCAGGGAATCTGCTCAAAAGATTCTCTCCCTCTGCTCCTCTCCCCACTTGTGCACTCTCTGTAACATAAATAAATCTTAAAAATAAAAGAAAACAACACAGTATGGTATTTGTATAAAAACAGATGCGTAAGTCATTGGCACCGAATGGAGAGCCCAGAAATAAATCCATGCATATGTGGCCAATTAATTTATAACCAAGGAGTGAAAAATACGCAATGGGTAAAGGACAGTCTCTTTAATAAATGGTGTTGGGAAAATTGGACAGCCATTGCAAAAGAATGAAATCCAACCACTATCTTACTCCAAACACAACAATTAACTCAGAATGGATTAAAGACTTGATCATAAAACCTGAAACCATAAAATTTCTAGGATAAAACATAGGTGGTGAACTCCCTGACATAGATGTTTGTGGTTATTTTTTTGAATCTGGCACCAAAAGCAAAATCAACAAAAGCAAAAATAAGTGAGACTACATCACACTAAAAAGCTCTATATAGTGAATGAAATTATCAACAAAAGGGCAATGTACAGAATGTGAGAAAATATTTACAAATCATATATCTGATAAGGGACTAATACCCAAAATATATAAGCAAGTCATATGACTCAACAGCAAAACACAATCCAATTACAAAATGAGCAGAAAGTCAGAATAGACATTTTTCCAAAGATGCAAAACAGAAGACCAACAGGTACATTGAAAAGATCCTCAACATTACTAAACATTTGGGAAATGCAAGCGAAAACCACAGTGAGCTATTACCTCATACGTAGCATAAGTGCTACTTACAAAAATAAGAACGAACAAGAAGAAACAAGTGTTGTTGAGGATGTGGAGAAAAGAGAACCTTCATGCATTGTTGGTGGGAATGTAAATAGGGGCAGCCACTGAGGAAAAGAGTATGAAATTTCCTTTAAAAAAATAAATAAGGGGCACCTGAGTGGCTCAGTGGGTTAAAGCCTCTTCGGCTCAGGTCATGATCCCAGTGTCCTGGGATCGAACCCCACATAGGGCTCTCTGTTCCATGGGGAGTCTGCTTTCTCCTCTCTCTCTCTGCCTGCCTCTCTGCCTACTTGTGATCTCTGTATGTCAAATAAATAAATAAAATCTTTAAAAATAAATAAGTAAATAAATAACAATAGAACTACCATGTGATCCAGCAATTCCACTTGTGGGTATTTATCCAAAGAAAACAAAAACACATATTAAAAATTTATCTGCACTCTCATGTTCATTGCAGCATTATTTGTAATAGCCAAGAAATGGACACAACTTAAGTGCCCATCGATGGATGAATGGGTAAGGAAATTGTAGATACACACACACATGCAATGAAATATTATTAGCCATACAAAGAATGAAATTTGTCATTTGCAAGAATATGGATGGACCTCGAGGACATTATGCTAAGTGAAATAAGTTAGACAGAAAAAGACCAATATCATATAATCTCTCTAATAGTACCTAAAACAACAAATAAAATGACAATAACAACACTCGTGGATACAGAGAATAGATTGGTAGGTACCAGAGGCAGGGGTTATGAGGTGAGAGAAATGGCTGCAGAGAGTCAAAAGATAAAAAGAAAAAAAAAAAACTGCCATGGATAGTTTGACTGATTTATATGTGTTGTCAAAACAAGTTGTGTTTTTCATAGTAGGCAAGCAGACAATATTTAATGAATATGTTAGCTACTTGACTCTTGGTTTAAAAAACAACAAACAAAACCCTCCATTATATATCTTACATTAAACATGGAGAGTGGGAATTGAATGCTATAAAAGTAACATGTAAAACCTATTTGTTTCAAAGTAAATAAAATTTATAATAAAAATATGATTAGAAAGGACACTGCTTTCATAAATCTTTTTTACACTCTGTTGATACTTAATGTCTGACTTCCAAAAATTTAAAAGCACAATATGTGTTGTTAATTATTTGTTTTTTTATTTAGGCAGAAGACCTGAAAAACTGCTCAGAGTGATTGGACCACATAGCTTACTGAAAATACTGTTTCAACATGTTTCAAAGTCATATTTAAAATATAAATGTTTACTTTTTATTTTCTTTCTGGTGTACATTACTGATAACTAAAAATTATTGCACACTAATGATCTAAATAGCAGTTATCTAAAATGAGAAATGCATATTTTAATACAAGTTTTAATTTAAAAATATAAACAGAACTATGCTTTATTAAGTTTAATATTAAAACTTAGCTGTTTTAATATGTAATATGATATATTAAATATATATTTAAAGGTGTCAAGACTGACACCTTCTCTATGGCTGTTATACATCAGAAGGTCATATGTAAGGTACCTAATAGGATGTTACCCCTGAGAAAGAGTGAAGTTCCATGAGGCAGTAGGTGAAAATGGAACTCTCGGTAGTTTCTTCTTTTTCAATGTATTCTGAATAAGTGCAGTGTACATATAGCAGGATAACATGATTTATGGGTTCTATTAGCTCATTTAAACTAAGTAAGTCTCAAAATTGGATAATGACCTTAAAACATTCTTGTAAAGAAACAGCCTATTAAAAATAGCACTAGGGGTGCCTGGGTGGCTCAGTGGGTTGAAGCGTCTGCCTTCAGCTCAGGTCATGATCCCAGGGTCCTGAGATCTAGCCCGGCATCAGACTCTCTGCTCAGAGGAGAGCCTGCTTCCTCCTCTCTCTGCCTGCCTCTCTGCCTACTTGTGATCTCTGTCAAATAAATAAATAAATAAATAAATAAATAAATCTTAAAAAATAATAGGACCAATGATTCAAAATCATAAATAACAACAACAAAAACCAAATATAATAATTAACACATAATTAAAGCTCTTTATCTGCTATATCATGAGACAAAGCATGACGATTTTATCATATCTGGTAAGAGGTTGACAACATTTGGGACAAAAAATCAGATTATCAAAAATAGGGATTTATATCCATTATATTTAAGAATGAATATTTTTATTCATTAAAAACTCTTTATTCATTAAAAACTACTGTCTGTAGTTCATTTTCTGATTTAAGAGTGCTCTGAAGTTCTTGTGTTTAGCAAGATAAATAAAGTATCTCCTCTATTTTTTAAAGATCTATATTTTGAGGATTCTAACTATGCTTACAGAATGTATAGCATGTAAGGATAATTGCTTATAATTACAATTTGCTTTAACATTTATACTGGGAATAGTGGCTAATAATTAGTAAGAGATCTGTGATTTTTAAGTTTGAATACCACTTCTCTAGGAGCTGAGACTTTGAAAGCTTTTAATGAGGAGGGAAACTCAGTTTAATATTTGTAATTGGGCAATTAAAACTTCAGCATAAATCTAACATATGGTCTATAAATTTGAGTATTTTAAAAACAATAGATTAATTACACAATCTGGAATCTGGGGTTCTTTACAATTATAACATAATTCCCATGCAGCTAATATCTGATGGACTTGATTGTCATCTGCTAACACTGTGAAAAAAAAATTGTACCTGTGTCCAGATGCAATATTATTTACATAAATATTGTTTCGGTTTTCAGAAAGTATATTTTACTTTTGAGAATTTTAAGCTGCAAACTGTTAAAAAGTATATCTATGTTAACCTGGGCTCCTTTTACATCTTTCCTATGGATATATTGCAAAAAACAAAGGGAAATATCTGAATTTCATAATTGAAATTTGCCCAAGATCCCGTTCAGAGGCATACATTTCATCTCTGAGTTACTTAAGCAACTCCATTTGATAAAATGGATTAGATAAAATATTAACAAAGTAGATAAATAAATAGATAAAATATTAGATAAATTAATCTGTAACCTAGGTTTCCCAAGAATTACAATAGGAGTGAAAATAAGGTCCCATCAAATGCCCCACATGGTTTTTCTGGTGATGCCACCTCTTCTCTATGCTAATCCTCACTCCTGATAAACCTTAACATTTCCAAATCCTTCTGGAATTCTCTATAAATCTCTATCATGTTTCCTTAATTATACACTGTCCATCAGCATAGCTTAGTCTTTAGAAACACAGATTTTGAGTTTGAATCTTGACTCAATACGTACCATATGTGATTTGGAGTGAGAGCATTAAGGTCACAGAATTCAGTGTCAATACATGTAAGTCCTTGGAAAGTGTGTGGCACAAAGAAAGGCATGTGCATATTTTCTATTACCGTCATCAATTATCAGTTCTGGTACTATGAACAACAAAGGAAGTTGTTTGGCCATAGGTGTCACCAAATTTACTGCCAGCACGCTGTGTTCCAGCAATACCCAAAGGGATCTCTGCCAGGAAAGATGCCAGATCCTGATGTTGTAAGCAGTGATGTGGGGTCTGAGCACGGTCTGCCTCCCTGCAGTGTCTGCTGATGCTGTGGCATTCTTGTTGTTCCAGTGCAGACCTTAGTCAAACAGCGCCTTCCCCCATTTGCTCTCTGACTCCATGTTTTGCTTAAAGCGAACACAATGGCTCACGTTCCTTTAACCAAATCTTGATGCCAAGATTAAAGATTATAGACTAGTAGCTTGTGGGCAGTATCTATTGTTTATTCATATGTTTTTAATGTCTTTAGGTTGGCTTCTATTTTCTTTCTTTTTTTTCTTTTAGTTGAAGTATAATTGACACAATGTTACATTAGTTTCATGTACACCACGTAGTGATTGTTTTTAATTGACTATAAACTTATTATTATCTTATATCCTAATATAGTTCCTTGTTTGGTTCCTGAAGACATTTTTCTTGGGGTCTAGTTTCTTTCCTGTATTGTTGGGTAAATGTATTTCCTCCAGGCTCTTTGTTCTCACACCTGTACAAACCCTGGTAAGCCACCTCATTCATTCTCTAGATATTTAAGAATTTAAGATTGGTGTGGTTTGGGATTTGATACAGAAGTTTTATTACAAATGTAATGTGACAAGGAAAATTTGGCAATTATAAAGTGTTCTTCATCCTGGCTTGATAGAAAATATTATAAAAGCCCTTAAAAGATAAGTTTTAATAAATGGATAAATTAGTATTATAAGCATGCTTACCAAATGTTCTTACACAGAGATTTATATCAACACTTTAGAGAGCTTTGTCATGCATTTTTTTTTCTTTCATTGAATCAAATTTATAAATGGAGCTTAAAATCTAACCAAACTTCCTTAAGGTACACTAAAAGCTATGGTGAAAATAAAGAATTTGAATAAACTTTTTCTGAAACCTAACTTGTATTAAAAGTAGACATTATATAATAGGAGCTGAAATTTTTGAAAATCTGTATTAGCGAAACCAAAAGCCATTCAGGGCATAATGAGAATTTCTTTTTTTAATAGAAGTTTTAGGTGGACAGCTTTAAAATTCTGTATCTGTATAATACTACAGTGCCTTTCCCCTCTGGTAACCAATAGCGTTTTCTCTCTAAGAGTTTGTTTTATATTATTTTATTTATTCATTTGTTTTGTTATTTTGGATTCCACAGAGATAAATTTTATTCAAAACTACCTTTCAGTTTTCAGAAATCTGACTGAAAACAAATGGCTAAAGTGCTACACACAGAGGTATATCAATTGTGGCCACTGAACAAAATCTTAGTTATATGGAAGCAATGCCCTGATGGTGACTGAAGCAAACCAAGGAAGGAGAGAATAAAGGAAGAAGGGAGATCACAGCCAAGACACTCAAACTTAGGCTAGGAGTACATCTACCATCCCAAAGCCATCAGTCTAACAAGTCACTCTGATCACTCTGATCCAGCATGATTATCCTTCTTCAGAAGCCCCTAAAAATCTCTTTGATTTCCCTCTCTCTACCTTCTGTGTTGGAGACAGTGAACTCCCTCAATATATAGGCTTCTCTTCTTCCTTATTAGTGAATCCTCTATGTTTTAGTGATCTATCAGGCCATTCAGAATTCAAACTACATCTTCCAGACTCCCTTTCAAATGGCTGTGACTCACGGATCCCAGTATGGGCCAGTGGTGTGGAGGTAATACGAAGTACCAGAGGACCAAATGAAAATCAACGGTCTTACCCTGTATCAAATGGTGGTAATTCTTTTAAGGTTGCAGGTAATGGTGAAACCCAGATGAAAGCCGAAGAAATCTGGATTACCAAAACCCCTCATTAGATCTTGCTTTTCATGTTAGGATGCTCCTTGGCCCTGATTTAACATGGGAGGTCCCTTAGTGATGTGTGTTACTCTAAAAAAAGCTATTTTGGTTATGAAATTACTTCAATTTATACTCCCAACAGTTACACAGATTCAGTGATGTTTTTCATGGAGCCATGCCTGAAAGATTTCCAAGATTAATAGACTCCAGGTGCTAACCATAAATAATTCTAAATACATCAGCTATATCCTACTAAAAGTATCTCAAGATAAGGACTCTTCAGCCAGTAAATGCCATTAGTGTGTCTGCCAGGGTATTAGCACTATTATAAGAGGATCTGGTCTGCTTCTCACCTTTTACTAATCAGATTATATGAACCAAAAATCCATGTGTGACCTTCAGGACATTATAACAATTTCCCAACGTTATACCAGACAATTTCCACCAACTCAACTGAATTTAGCATTGACCAACATTGAGTCCAGATGTTGGTCAAACAACTGGGAGTTGGCACCTTTGATAAAGAATTGGTATGCCCTTACTGATGAAGCCAATTTCAGTTAAATATTAAACTCTTCTCTCATAAAGCATTCTGAATCCACTTCCACACACAGGCTCAAGATTTATACTGACAAATTAATTTAGATCTGGTAATTATTTTGGTATGTAAGTCTTCTCCTTTTGAGTTCAAATTGCATACAATTTTCCATGCAAGCTACAATTTAATATAGTTATAAATCTAGAGGTAATTAGGGAAAGATGAGAGAATGGGGCATGAAGAGATTGTCAATGTAAATAGTGCAAATGATGTCATTACAAGTTTTCAGGGCATGAATTACTTCATTGCATTTGTGAAGAGGCAGCCTCTGCTGTCAGAAGAATCTCATGGAATTTAGAAGTTTGGGGATATACAGATTAATTTGAATACACCAAAATGTCTCGATCACATTAGAGTCTCTATGTATACCTATCAATACATTAACTTCCATAAAAGAGACTTGATAGTGCTGTTTTAAGCTATTCCTGCCCTGGTGTTTTATAGCAAGGGTACCATACTCCAGCAATGGTATGTTGTCATGAAATAAGTGTGTTCTTATCTGTATTTGTTTTACCAGTTTTTCATTCTCTAATGGTGATAGTTTCTTTGCTCTCTTAAACCCCAATTCAGTCAGTTAACCATTCTGGATTCCCATTATCTTTAGAAACTGTGTTGTTGCCTTCATTGCCTTTGTGGTAACAATTACTAAACATAAAAAAGTAGTAACTTACAAATAACAGGATTATTTCCAGAGACTTTAAATAGAATTAGGTTTATTAAGAGATAATGAGTTCAAAGCATCTTTTAAAGGAATAAATTGACACTTTTAAACCTGAATTTCTAAGAGTTATTCTCTGAAACAAACCATAGACCCAGAGACCAATGTGCCTGCCACTCCGTAGGTTGGGAATGACAGGAAATTGCCACCAAAGCTGTGATTTCCAGGACTTCGGCCCCTTTGTAAGGATTCTCACTAGTAAATATTTCTGTTCCCTGCCTCTCTTGCCATAAGTAACTCCACCTGGATGTAAAAATCTCAATTGGGAACCTTTCTTACTCCATGTGGCTAAAGACTTCTCCATCTAATTTGTAAAACCTAAATGATATCCAAAACTCTAATATCAATGGAGTTTAAAAAGTAATATTTTTATTTCTCATATACATTGACAACAGATTTGAGTTAGTGTTGAGTAAGGCAAGCTGCTGTATGCTATATCTGTGAAAGACTTCCTAACGGACATCACTATCAAAATTGAAGGTGAATATGTATGAGTTTGAAAAATAAAAGACTAAACAAAATTAATGTGTTTCTTTACTGTGAACCTTTAAGGAGCCTTTTATATATAAAATTCCTTAAAAAGGTATATAATAGGAAGTATTTTAAGATTTGACCATAAGAATAATCTTATAACACAATTATTAGAAACTAACGGGACCTTAGTATTTAGTGCAATAGAGTTTTAGAAACAAGCAGCCTAGCAGCTGCCTTTTAAAACAACCACTTAAATTCAATTTATCATCTCCCTCCACCAAAAACAAACAAACAAAAAAAACAAAAACAAAAAATGTTAGAAAAAGGGGAGTCCAAGATGGTAGAGGCGTAGGAAACCTTAGTTTCGTCTGGTCCCAGGAATTCAGCTGGATAGTTATCGAATCATTCTGAACACCTGTCAACTCAACCGAGATTTAAGAAAAGAACTGCCGCAACTCTATAAATAGGAAAGGAACCGTTTTCTGCAAGGTAGGAGGTGCAGAGAAGTGAATTCAAGCTGATATATGGGAAGATAGACCGTGGGGGAAGGTAGCCTCTGCCAGCCAGCTACAGCCTCTGCTGTGACAGACATCCCTGCCTAAACGGCACTCAGGTGGCTAAGAAGGGTGGAATCCTAGGTGGGACAGTGTGGTCTCAGGATCTCTAGGGTCACAGGAAGACTGAGGTTGCCTGAATGTAACAGAGCTCCCAGGCATCGGAGCAGGAAGGCTGACTGCAACCAACGATCCCAGAAACGGGCTCGGGGTTGCAATGGACTGTGAACCACGGCTCTGACGGGCAAGTGCTCTCTGAGCAGGGGTCCAGCTTGTGACAGAACTCCCTGCAAGACCCACCACTTTTCTCCCCTGGGAGGACTGGCTCTGGTGCAAACCACAGGAATCTGCAGGGTTTAGAGACTTAAAATGGGGTTATATGCCTGAGATAGAAACCGTTGCTCACAGGCTGGGTGAGCACAGATTAGGGCCAGAGACTAGGGAGACAAGAGTGATTGATTGCTTTTCCCTGAGGGTGTACAGAGGTGTAAGGGGCCCCAAGCCCTGGGTACTAGGGCTACAGATCGAGAGGCCATCATTCTTTTTTCTTTTTCTTTATTTTTTTTTTTTAAGATTTTATTTATTTAGTTGAAAGAGAGAGCACAACAGAGAGAGAGCATGAGAGAGAACACAAGAAAGAACACGAGAGAGAGAGAGCCCAAGGAGGGGGGAGGGGTAGAGGGAGAAGCAGACTCCCCACCAAGCAGGGAGCCCAATGTGGGACTTGATCCCAGATCCCTGGGATCATGATGCTTAGTGGGCTGAGCCACTCAGGTGCCTGGAAGGCTGTCATTTTCATTCTCATCCTCTAAAGCAGCAAGGAAAGCCTTTAGGGAACAAAAGCTACAGAGAGTGATCTGGAGTGTATTTCTTAGCCTGGCCCTCTGGCGAGTGTGGTGCAATCATGTCAGGGGTAAAGACACTTGAGAACCAAAGCAACAGGCCCCTCCCCAGATGATCAGAAAGAACATCCAGCCTATATAAAATTTACCAATCATACAGAAGTATAAAACCCTAGTGGCTAAGGGAAAATAGTATACAGAATTCATGTTTTTCCCCCCATGACACTTTAGTCTTTGAATTTTATTTTTTTCTCTTTCCTTTTTCAACCAATTTCTTACATTATCCACTCTTTTTTAAAAAATCTTTTTAATTTTAATTTTTATGGTTCTATTCTATCTTTTTATTGTATTTCATTTTATTTTTAGTACATATATAAGTTTTCTTCAATAAAATTTTGGGGTCTAGTTTTCTAAAAAACAAACCAAATACACACAGAATCCAGTGTGTTGCTCTGTTCTGTCCATCTGTGTGATTATATTCTCTCTCTTTAATTAATTAATTTATTTGTTTAATTACTTATTTTTTCAGATTCAGATCTCTTCTAATTCATTTAGTGTATATTTCTCTGGGGTCCTTGTTGCCATTTTAGTGTTTTCCTCTCTTATTCATCTATTGTTCTGTGGACAGAATGAAAATATGGGAGAAAAGTCTTCTTGAAAAAGAGAATAAGAGGCAGTACTGACTGCCAGGGGCCTAATCAGTGTGAATATAAGATGTTGGAACTACAGTTCAGAATAATGATTAGAAAGATACTAGCCGGCTTATAAAAAGCATACAAGACACTAGAAAATCTCTTTCTGAAAATAAATAAATAAATAAAGGAATTAAAATCTAATCAAGTCAACATTTTAAAAAAGCTATTAATGAGATGCAACCAAAAATGGAGGCTCAAACTGCTAGCATAAATGAGGCAGAAGACAGAATTAGTGATATAGAAGACAAAATGATGGAGAATGAAGAAGCTGAGAAAAAGAGAGTTAAACAACTACTGTATCATGAAGGGAGAATTTGAGAGATAAGTGATAATCATAAAGCAAAACAGTATTAGAACAATTGGGATCCCAGAAGAAGAGGAAATAGAGAGAGGGAGTAGGGGTATAGAAGGTATACTGGAGCAAACTATAGCAAATAATTTCCCTAATCTGGGGGGAAGAAAACAGGCATTCAAGTCCAGGAGGCACAGAGAACCACCCTCCAAATCAATAAAAATAGGTCAACACTGAGACATAATAGTGAAACTTGAAGTTCTCAGAGACAAAGAGAAGCAGCTCAGGAAGAGGTCCATAACCTGGGGCACCTGGTTGGCTCAGAGGGTTAAAGCCTTTGCCTTCAGCTCAGGTCATGGTCCCAGGGTCCCGGGATTGAGCCCTGCATCAGGGTCTCTGCTCAGCAGGGAGCCTGCTCCCCCGCCCCACCCTGCCTGCCTCTCTGCCTACTTGTGATCTGGCTGTCAAATAAATAAATAAAATCTTAAAAAAAAAAACAAGAGGTTCATAACTTATAAGGGTAGGTAGACTGGAAGCTAACCTATCCATAGAGACCTGGCAGGTCAGAAAGGATTGCCATGATATATTCAGGGTACTAGATGAGAAAAATATGCAGTGAAGAACATTTTATCCTTCAAGAATGAACATTCAAAATAGAAGGAGAGAAGAAAAGCTTCCAAAACAGAGGCACCTAGGTGGCTCAATTGATTAAGGGTCTGCCTTCAGCTCAGGTCATGATCCCAGGGTCCAGGGATCAAGCCACACATTGAGCTCCTTGCTCAGTGTGGAGTCTGCTTATCCCTCTCCATCAGCCTCTCTCCCCAGCTTGTGCTTTCTCTCTTTCCCTCTCTCGCTTTCTCCCTCTCTTTCCCTCTCACTCGTGTTCTCTCAAATAAATAAAAATCTTAAAAAAAAAAAAAAAGAAAGAAAAAGCTTCCAGGACAAAAAGAAACTAAAAGAATTTGTGATCATTAAACAAGCCATGCAAGAAATATTGGAAGGGATCCTTTAAGTGAAGCGAGGGCCCAAAAGTAACAGACCAGAAAGGAACACAGACGATATGCAGAAATAGGGACTTTATAGGTAATACACTGGCAATAAATTCATCTCTTTCAATAGTTACTCAGAATGTAAATGGGCTAAATGTCCCAAACAAAGGATACAGGTTATCATACTGGATAAAAAAGCAAGGCTCATCAATATGCTGTCTGTAAGAGACTCATTTTAGACCCAAAGACACCTCCAGATTGAAAGTGAGGGCATGGAAAACCATTTATCATGCAAATGGGCATCAAAAGAAAGCTGTAGTAGCAATCAAATCTATCATACAAATTAGATTTCAAACCAAAGATTGTAATAAGAGATGAGGCAGGACACTATATCATAATTATAGGGTCTATGCTACAAGAAGATCTAACAATTGTAAATATTTATGCCCCTAACATGGGAGCACCCAGTTTTATAAACCAATTAATAATAAAATTAAAGAAATGCATAGAAGTAGAAATAGAAATAATAGAAAATAGTAGGGGGCTTTAACACCCCATTCACTGCAATGGACAAATCATTGAAGCAGAAGATCAACAAGGAAACAAGGGATTTGAATGACACACTGGACCAGATGGACTTCACAAAACTATTCAGAGCATTCCATCCTAAAACAACAGAATAGCGTTCTTCTCGAGTGCCCATGGAACATTTTCCAGAATAGATCACATACTGGGTCACAAGTAAGGTTTCAACTGGTACCAAAAGATTTGGATCACTCCCTTCACTTTTTCAGGCTGCAATGTTTTGAAACTGGAACTCAATCACAGGAGGAAATTCGGAAAGAATTCAAATGCATGGAGGTTAAAGAGCATCCTACTAAAGAATGAATGGGTAAACAAGGAAATTAAAGAAGAATTTTAAAAAATCATGGAAACAAATGAAAATGAAAATATGCTGTTTAAAACTTTTGGGAGGCAGCAAAGGTGGTCCTAACAGGGAAGTATATAACAATACAAGCCTTTCTCAAGAAACAAGAAAGGTCTCCAATATACAACCTAAATTTACACCTAAAGGAGCTAGAGAGGGACAACCAAGTGGCTCAGTTGGTTAAGTGTTTGGCTTTGGCTCAGGTCATGATCCCTGAGTCCTGGGATTGAGCCCTACATCAGGGTCTCTCATCAGCAAGGAGTCTGTTTCTTCCTCTTCCTCTGCTGCTCTCCCCAATGTTTGTGCTCTCTTACTCTCATCCTCTCCCAAATAAATAAATAAATAAAATCTTTAAAAAAAAGGGGGGGGAAGCTGGAGAGAGAACAGAAAATAAAGCCTAAACCCATCAGGAAAAGAGAATTAATGAAGATTTAGAGGAGAAATCAATGAAATAGAAACCAATGGAAAAGTAGAACAAATCAAGGAAATTAGGAACTGATTCTTTGAAAGAACTAATAAGATTGATAAACCCTGACCAGACTTATCAAAAAGAAAAGAGAAAGGACTCAGATAAATAAAATCATGAATGAAAGAGGAGAAATCACAATGAATACTGAAGAAATACAAATAATTATAAGAACATATTATGAGCAACTATGTGTCAACAGATTAGGCAATCTGGAAGAAACAGATTCATTCATTCCTTGAGACCTACACATTACCAAAACTGAAGTAAGAAGAAATAAAAAACCTGAACAGACGCATAACCAGCAAGGAAATTGAAGCAGTAATCAAAAATCTTACAACAAACAAGAGTCTAGGGCTGGATGCCTTCCCTGAAGGAATTCTATTGAACATTTAAAGAATTAATACCTATTCTTCTGAAGCTGTTTCAAAAAATAGAAATGGAAGGAAAACTTCCAAACTCTTTCTATGAGCCAACATTACCTGGTTTGATCCCCAAACAAGACAAAGACCCCACCAAAAAGGAGAATTATAGACCATTATCCATGATGAACATGGATGCAAAAATTCTCACCAAGATAATAGCCAATAGGATCCAACAGTACATTAAAAGGATTACTCACTGTGACCAAGTGGGCTGCAGAGGTGGTTCAACCTCCACAAATCAATGTGATATACGACATTAATAAAAGAAAGGATGAGAACCATATGATCCTCATAATAGATACAGAAAAAGCATTTGATGAAGTATAGCATTCTTTCTTGATTAAAACTCTTCACAGTGTAGGATAGAGGGTACATACTTCAATATTATAAAAACCATCTATGAAAAGCCCACAGTGAATATCATTCTCAATGAGGAAAAACTGAGAGCTTTTACTTTAAGGTTAGGAACACAGCAGGGATGTCCACTATCACCACTTTCACTCAAAATATTACCAGAAGTCCTAGCCTCAGCAATCAGAAAACACAAAGAAATAAAAGGCATCCGAATCAGCAAATAAGAATTCAAACTCTCACTCTCCACAGATGACATGTAACTTTATATGGAAAAGCCAAAGGACTCTCCACCCAAATTGCTAGAACTCGTACAAGAATTAAACAAAGTGGCAGGATATAAAATCAATGAACAGAAATCAGTTGCATTTCTATACACTAACAGTGAGACAGAAGAAAGAGAAATTAAGGAGTTGATCCCATTTACAATTACGCCAAAAACTATAGGATACCAAGGAATAAAACTAACCAAAGAGGTAAAGGAGCTGTATTCTAAAACTACAGAATACTTATGAAAGAAACTGAAAAAGACACAAAGAGATGGAAAAATATTCCATGCTCTTGGATTAGAAGAATAAATATTGTTAAAATGTCTATGTTACCTAGAGCAATCTACACATTCAATGCCACCCTTATCAAAACACCATCAACTTTTTTTTTCACAGAGGTGGAACAAATAGTCCTAAAATTTGTATGGAACCAGAAAAGACCCCAAATATCCAAAGAGATGCTGAAAAAGAAAACCAAAGCTGGTGGCACCACAATTCCAGGCTTCAAACTAGATTACAAAGCTGTAATCATCATCAAAGTATGGTAGTGGCACAGAAACAAACACATAGATCAATGGAACAGAATAGAGAACCCAGAAATGGATTTTCAACTCTATGGTCAACTAATCTTTGACAAAGCAGGAAAGACTATCCAATGGAAAAAATTCTCTTCAATAAATGGTGTAGGGAAAATTGGATAGCCATATGAAGAAGAATGAAACTGGACCATTTCCTTATACCATACACAAAAATGGACTCAAAATGGATGAAAGACTTAAATGTGAGACAGGAGTCCATCAAAATCCTAGAGGAGAACACAGGCAGTAACCTCTTCCACCTGGGCTACAGCAACTTCTAGCTAGATACGTCCCCACAGGCAAGGGAAACAAAGGCAAAAATGTGCTATTGGGACTTCATCAAAATAAAAATCTTTTGCATAGCAAAGAAAACAGTCAATAAAACCAAAAAACAAGTGACAAAATGGGAGAAGATATTTGCAAATGACATATCAGATAAAGGGCTAGTACCCAAAATCTATAAAGAACTAATCAAACTCCAGACACCTGGATGGCTCAATCAGTTAAGTATCTGCCTTCTTCTCAGGTCATGATCCCAGGGACCTGGGATTGAGCTCCACATCAGGCTCCCTGCTTGATGGGGAGCTTGCTTCTCCTTCTCCTGCCTACTTGTACTCTCTCTCACCACCTCTTTCTCTCAAATAAATAAATAAAATCTCTAAAAAAGAGGAAGAACTTATCAAACTCAACACCCAATGAACAAGTAATTCAATTAAGAAATGGGCCGAAGACATGAACAGACATTTCTCCAAAGAAGACAAACAAATGGCCAACAGACACATGAAAAGATGCTCAACATCACTCAGCATCAGGGAAATGCTAATCAAAACCACTGTGAGATACCACCTCACACCAGTCAGAATGGCTAAAATGAACAATTCAGGAAATGACAGATGTTGGCGAGGATGTGGAGAAAGGGATACCCTCCTACACTCTTCATGGGAATGCAAGCTGCTGCAGCCACTCTGGAAAACGGTATGGAAGTTCCTCAAAAAGTTGAAAATAGAGCTACCCTATGACCCAGCAATTGCACTACTAGGGATTTACCCCAAAGATACAAATGTAGTGGTCCTAAGCGGTACCTGCACTCCAATGTTTATAGAATCAATATTGCACAATAGACAAACTATGAAAAGAACCGATGTCCATGGACAGATGAATGGATAAAAAAGAGATGGTATAGACACCACACACACACACGCACACACATACACACACTGGAATATTGCTAAGCCATCAAAAAAATGAAATCTTGCCATTTGCAATTACATGGATGGAACTGGAGGGTATTGTGCTAACTGAAATAAGTCAATCAGAGAAAGACAATTATCCTATGATCTCACTCATGTGGAATTTAAGAAACAAAACAGAAGACCATAGGATAAGAGAGGAAAAAATCAGGAGGGAAATAAACCATAAGAGACTGAGAAAGAAACTGAAGGTCGCTGGAGTAGAGGGGAGTGGGAGGATGGGGTAACTGCATGATGGACATTAAGGAGGGCACAGGATGTAATGAGCACTGGGTATTATATAAGACTGATGAATAACTGTCTTCTACCTCTGAAACTAACAATACATTATATGTTAATTGAATTTAAATAAAAACAGCAAGTAGCAAAAATTTTTTCAAAAGGGATGAAGTTAAGGAGAAATGCATACACATGCATATGTATAGTTTGATAAAGTGTGTGTGCATGTGTGTGTGTGTGAAAACAAATATATGGAAAGTTGAAGTAGATTGCATTAGGAATAACAAAAATAAACTCAAAAACATAACAGAAAACCAATATCTGATGACTCCCAATCAAACCTTTGGAACACAGAGAAAAAAAGCAATAAAAAAAGTAAACTGATGAGGGAGAAGTTGATAGATCTGAAGCAGCAGAACTGGAGGGAACTCAATGTCCTATTTCTTTAGCTACTTCTCAGAATTAGATAAAAACAAAGTCAGCAAAATATATTAAGAAGACTTTCTGGTATTATGAATTATCAGAACATGCCATTTTAGAAATTAATAATTAGGAAATACCTTAGAAGTCTTCAATTAAAAATGAAAAATATAGGGTTTTTTCAATAAAAGAAAAATTTTCATATTTCTCTGAAAGACTAAGTGCCAGGACATATGGAATTTATATCTATAATACTTGTAAGGAAAGCTTTTCTCCAGAAACTTCTAATATGGGCAATTTATTTTTCATTTTTTAATGCAAGTGAGAGAGTTATTCACAAAGAAATACTCAGAAAATTTACTCTTCATAAAATTTTCAAAAAATACTATTTGCTATTGTACTTAAGATAATTATGAAATTACTGTGTTATAAAGCATCATCAAGTAGGAAAGAAATCCTTGTACAGATATGTTAAAAGGATGCTTTTTTAATTTAAATTGTCAAGGAGTCAGCTATTCAAGGATCTGAGCAAAGTAGAATGGGAAGGCTTAATTCACCAGCATTATGAAATGCAATTAGAAATTCAGGCAGGGTATCACTCATACAGGGCCTTGCAGTTTAGATATAGAAAGTTTAATCTCTTTGCAATGGGGAGACATGGAAGGATTTTGAGGAGGACACAGTTACTTGACATGATTTATAATTTGAAAAGATCCCTAAAGCTTCAGTGCAGAAGAGTTTTCTGGAGAAGTAGAAACAAAAGGCCAGATAGGCGCTATTCCAGAAGTCTAAGGGAGATATGGTTGAGACTTAGACCAGGGACATAGCAGTGAAACTGGAGAGAAGTGGAAATATATAGAATATGTTTTGGGGAAAAACAAGATATGATATGGTTTGGAATGTCAAGAGTGAGAAAACTAGAGAAATTAAGGATGATCTCTTGGATTTGACTTTTGCAACTGGATGGATAGTAGTATCTCTCCCTGGGGTGGAAAGTATTATTTAAGAAATACATTTATAGAGGGAGGAAGAATCAAGAGATCTTTGAAATGTTTAATTTGAAAGTACTTAATAAATATGAAACACGGTGATGGTTGAATATATTAGCAAATAGCTAATGCTTTGTGTGACAGCAATACTGAGGGATATCACCCAACATGCCAGATTGAGGAGAACCATACATGCCATACGTGCTCCTGGACATCCCTAGGTGTCTGACTCAGAGGGATGCTCAACAGTGGTCTGGAAACTCCATGAATTCTCCGAGATATTTGAATTAGGGAGTGGATTATAAAACCACAGAAACTGTTTTTGCAACTGTTATTTTGGGCCCAGCTTTTCCCTTTGAAGTAGCACAACTTCAGACATACTTCTGTTAGTTCCTAAGATGAACACTCTAAAGGATTCAATGTGAAATATGTATGCATGTCCCACTAACTGATCTTGAAGAAACAGCAATCAGGAAATTGCAGTTACCTCATTTAGAGGGTTGTACTTTATCTATAGGAAAGTTAGGCAGGAAGCCCACATTAATATTAAAACTAAAAGGAACACAAAACTTTTATATGTTAATATAGATTTGTTGGGCAGTCTCAGTGGTTTTATATTTTTCCAATTTTTCTACAATGACCATTTATTACTTTTTTTTTTAAAGCTTCTTAAAAAAACCTGTAAATGTTTCACTCCAGTGAAAATTTAAATTCCTATATTTTTGTTTGTGTTTTGGAAATTGAGTTTGTTATGTAAATTTGCATTTGGAAATTTCCTTGTATGAGGTCTATATGAAAGAAATGGAAACAGTGATTTTGGCATGAGGATATTTTTAACAACACTACATACAATGGTGAGAAGTTAAAAATAAATCCTGAATAAAAGGGGTATTTAAAAGAAAACAATGTGATGCATCTACACCACTGATAATGGAATGATTAAAATTAAGCTTGTTATAAGCACCCTTATGAACAAGGAAAATGTTAATACCATAGTTGTTAATTGACTACAAAAATATATAACTTATATTTTCAGATAATCATAAATGTTTAAAAGAGTCATTAAGAACCCAATATACTATGACAGAATGTTAGCTATACTTGCTTGTAAGTGTTAAAATAAGCTATATCATTCTTATATTTTAATCTTTTATATTTTATTATATGTCTTCTATTTAATTTATAAAATTTTCAATTATTCAAATTTCAATTGATATGTTTTTGGTTTTAACTCACTGAGCCACCCAGGCACCCCTTATATTTTTTTGTTTTATAATCAGACAAAACTGGCAAAAACAGAACATAACTGATTTTTGGGGGGAAATTTTGAGCTATATTTTCAATATCTGGAATTCCATCAGACAACTGTCATGGCATTGGGAAACCATACATAATATCCATCTCTCCCATCTCAAGTTTGAACTAAATGAGAACTATGACTGAAAGAGTAAAGATGTGAAACCAAACTTTGTTGCTAATAAAGCCAATTATCTACAGGTTAGTTGCTTTCTTGATAACAATCCCCAGCATTTAATATATCACTCCCCAATCATAGGTATATTGCATATACCTTTGAGAAAAGAGAAGAAATAACAAGCTATCTATTCATGTAAGGTTCTGCTCTCAAACTCAGTGGCCAAATAAGTCACTCATCTTTTGAAAGGGAATGAGTTAAGGGAGGCTACAAAGGGGAGGAGGAAGGGAGGAGCTAGTAATGTTATGCTTTAGAATCCCCTCCACTGGGAAACAGGGAAGGAAACCCCAGAAGTTAGAAAGTTAGGCACATAGCACCTGGTTGGCTCAGTCAGTTAAGTGTCTGGCTCTTGATTTCAGGTCAGGTTATGATCTGAAGATAGAGATCGAGTCCAGCATTGGGCTCTGTGCTGGGCAAGGGGCCTGCTTAGGTTTCTCTACCTCCCTCTGCCCCTACCTCCCCCATCCCCACTTCCCACTTCACCACACCCTTCCCTCTCTCAAAAAAAAAAGAAAAAAAAAAAATTTCTGGCACATGAGTCCTAGTGAATACTACCTATTACATGTAGGAACAAATTCATTTCTATGGATTATATTTGTTTTTAAATTTTGTTCATGGTCTCTAGAACAAACAACACGTGCACTTCTATTAATAAATTTATACTTCACAGTTACTAACTCTTGCTGAATAATAGAACCAAATTTAGGAAAAAAAGATATTTAGAGTATTTATCAAAAGTCATCTTGATATGGTTGATATAACAAAGCTTCTACATACCTATACCTTTAAGTTTGATGTTGCTGTTAGAATATATATATATTTTTTTTTCTGAAAGGAAAACATTCCTTTTTATATATAAAGTAAAATATAAGATTAGTGTTTACTTTTTCAAATGGAAAATTATAGATGATTTTTAATTACCTTACAAAAACAAAATGCTATATAACTCTAATACGTTTTTATGTCATTTAACAATTATACCTTGGACATCCTTCTATGGCAGCATATGGAGATCAATTTTTTAAAATAAATGCAAAGCATTCTATTAAATGGGCACATTTTTAGATTTCTTTATGTAATTCTCCCTTGATGAACCATTATATTTGGGGGCATTAAAAATGCAGCAAAGCTTATTAGTGGAACTATATATTTCTTCACTTAGATTATTTTCTAAACTAAAATAGTACAATCAAAATGTCTAGGTAAAGAAATGCACAGCTAAATTTTTCTTACTATGCCAGTACAGGCTTCCATAAAAAAACTTAATTGAGTAAAATTCCACCAAAAATAATTATTTTGGGTAGATTTCCAGTTCATTGGAAGTGCTACGTACTCTATTTTCACTATATTTGAGTACAGAGAAAAATGATAAAAAATATTTGATTAGTTATCATGTTATTCTAGCAGTATTTCTATAGTCAAGCAAAATATATGAATGTAATATTTAAGGTTCATAATTGCACAATATTTCAGGAGAAAATTAGTAAAATATGGTGAATTTGTACTTGTTCCAAGATTTAATTTTAATGTATTTCTAATTAAGACACTTAATGAGTGAACTAACTAGCGTGTTTTGTTTAGAAATATATCTAACAATTTGTTCAGCCAGACCCTGAACAAAAACAAACATTTTTCCTCTCAGACTATGTATCCTAAAAGCAACACCCATTATTTAGGTATATTTAAACTTCATTATGTCACAATTTCTAACCTGCTATTTCTAACCTGTTTATGGAAATGGCTCATTCATTCCTTCACTCATCTGTGAACAACATATACTTTGATCATGAATGCTTCAGTTATAGTGTTAAGTGACAAGAATACACTTAAGATGTGTCAGATATGACTTCTATCCTCTAACATTTTATAGAAACTATATCATTCTGCTAAAAAAAAAAAAAATAAGCTGCGGTAGTCTACACAGTCTAAGATCAGCAGTGTAGACTCAGGCAATTTAAATAATACACATTCTATTACCATAGGATTTATTGTTTGAATCAATGTGTGAATTACACTATTCTCTGATTATTACTGTAAAGTGTGCACAGCGCTTATTCACCCATTTAGGCAAAATGATAAAGTATTCCAATGTGTCCTTGAAGACAAGCCCTCTATTTTAATATTTAAGTGTTTAAGTGTTTATGATATATAGTCTACCCAACCATCTCTCTGCTCCCAGAGAAAATCAGTATTTTCATGGCCATCAGATGGACATTTCTACATAAAGAGAGAAAAACAGTTAATCTGATCTCCCTGGAAGCACACCATATTTTCTGTTATATTCTAGTTCTTTTCCCAATTCAGGATTCTACTATCAAAACACGTTCAGAACATATCTGCAGCATCAGAATCCTAACTCTTAGCTAAGGAATCAGTGACCTATTGAGAAGAGAGGAAGAAGAGGTTAGGAAGGCAGTTATGTGGTTTTTTGCTGTTTTTTTTTTTGTTTTGTTTTGTTTTGTTTTTGTTTTGTTTTGTTTTTAATTCATGGATAAAAGGAATATGGAGTGTTTATCCTTTGTAAGGCACTTTGCTGGATGCTAAGGATCCATGGGAGAATAGAGCAGAAATGAACCGGAGAGGAAGATTAAAACTGAAATGGTCAAAGTATTATTTTCTTATGGATGCTGTTATCTAGAGGACTATTTGAACAAGAAGTTTAAGATCTTCTAATTTCTAAACATTCAATAGAATACATGAGACTCTTCTTGTCTTGATGTATTTTGTCCAAAAGTCGTTGTTTTTTTGTTTGTTTTAAAGATTTTATTTATTTATTTGACAGAGAAAGAGAGATCACAAGTAGGCAGAGAGGCAGGAAGTGAGAGAGGAGGAAGCAGGCTCCCCGCTGAGCAGAGAGCCCGATGTGGGGCTCGATCCCAGGACCCTGGGATCATGACCTGAGCCAAAGGCAGAGGCCTTAACCCACTGAGCCACCCAGGCACCCCTGTTTGTTTTTAAGATTTTATTTGTTTATTTGACAGACAGAGATCACAAGTAGGCAGAGAGGTAGATGGGGGGGCAGGGGGGAGTAGGCTCCCCACTGATCAGAGAGCCCAATGCGGGGCTCGATTCCAGGACCCTGATATCATGACCTGAGCCAAAGGCAGACGCTTAACCCACTGAGCCACCCAGGTGCCCCACATGTTTTTTTTGTTTTGTTTTGTTTTGTTTTGTTTTGTTTTTTCCTTAAGATAGTGAAGATCAATGCTTTCATATCATTCCAATTATGCATGTAAAACATCTTCCACCAGAAGTCTGAAAAATATGTATAGTTTTCACAATTATAATTACCTTTAAATGAAAGCAAACATAAATAAAAGCGTTTTCTTTATATATGACGGGTAAGATGAGAATAAATGGGGTGTGTATTATCTGTCACTTGAGCTGAGAATGAACATTACCTAGGAATTTGCTTGAAATGAAGAATCTCAAGCCCCATCCTGAATATACACTTCAAGAGATCTTTAAGTGTCCATATTAATGGTATAATAAAATTAAGAAGCACTGCTCTATAGAAGTTTGTGGAGCTTGAAACAGAATGAGACAAGGTTACAATGTGAGGTAAGGTGCTAAACGGAAAAGGAACGAGGAGATGCACGGCCAGTAGGGTGGGGCAGGCAGACGTGCTCTTCAGATCGCTCTCGGTCTTGGTCTCCTTTAGAATACTGAGGGATCCTGGCAGCAGTCTAAGAGGTTTGGGATACGCTCCTATAAACTCAGGCAAAATAAAATTACACATTCTGGACTTTCAAGTCTCTTGACCTAGATGCCCATCTTTTCTAAGCAAATTGAATGTTTTAAGTTACTTTTGAAGAACTACCACAGCTGTATCCTGTTTCTTCTGCCATACATTCCCAGCAATGAGCCAACGATAGAGCCAACCAGGCATCTGAAACCGTTATTCTTTCCTGAAACTTAGAAGAATCTCCTAAGTGAACATCTTCGGTAGAATCATTAGACTCTTTCATTTGTGCTATCCTAGAACTTAATTCCTGCCTAGAGGATTATATGTTTGTCTCCTCACAAGACAGACTCCCTGAAAACAAACCCAGCCTTCTGCTTCTGGCGCTCCAATCAACGGCCCAGTGCCTATGCACAGCAGGCGCTTCATACCTGCTTAATTAGGGAAGGACTGATTGGCTAAATGAGAGAATGAATGATGGACTCAATAGTTTAAGTAAAGGAGATTTCATTTGTCCTCGTAGGCTAACAAGGAAAGCAAAGGAGAGCTTGTCCTCAGCAGTTCTGTGAAGAGGGTCATTACGCTACAGGGGCCCATCCCTTGATTTTTCAAGTGGCAGCTGCTCCATTCACGCAGCAGGTAACACCAGCTACTCCATCACTGATAGCTCCAGGGAAGGCCACTTACGCAGTAACTGCCACTTTAGGGGGATTTCCTATTTGCAGAGATAGCAGGTTACCAAGTCTATCCTATTCCTTGTATATATTCCACACCACTTCTGGATACCAACATGAATATATACAAAACATTATATTGAATCTGGTTGTCTTCTCCGCCACATCCAGGGTCACTGGATAGGGCAGACCCACCTTACAAGGATTAAAGGAGTTCTTGTGAAAATAGATAAAAAGAGAGATGCAAGGTAATGTAAGTAAAATCATAAAATGAATTTTATGTATCATTAATTCTGATAACTGATTTTATTGCTTTAGAAAATTATTATGGCAGTCTGCTACAAAATACTTAACCTAATTTAAATTTCAGAATACAGTTTTTGGCAAATCACGAGAAGCAATATTTTTAATCAATGAAGTGAATCTAATTTGGATTTCAGATGGAGAGAGAGAGAGAGAGAGAGAGTAGTGGGGTGGGGTGGAGGAGAAGTTTCCTAAGGTAAGCACTTTGTATTTCACAGCTGTATTTTAAACATTGTAGAATTAAATAATGATTTTTTTTCTATACAAAATACCCACAAAAGAGGAAAGTCTGAACTATTTCCTTGCTAGCATATTTTAATTTATATTTTTATAAAGTCATTATGGTTCCAGGAATTACTTTATTACCACTACACACCATAATTTTGCCAAGAACCAGATAATTTTTAGAAGCTCTATTAGAATGCCTAGTAAATGTATATATATTTTTAAATTTTATTTGAGATAGAGACAGAGCATGAGCATGAAGGAAGTGGGAGAGGCAGAGGGAGAGGGAGAACCAGAACCCTCCCATCCCCCAACCTCCCACCCCTTCACCCCCCCCACCCCCCACCACTCCCCCACTAAGGAGGGAGCCTGATGTGGGGCTTGATCCCAGGACCCTGAGATCATGACCTGAGCCAAAGGCAGAAGTTTAACCCACTGAGCCACCCAGACATCTCTTGCTTTTGAAATCAGATTTTAAAATTGCCTTTGCTTTGCTCTGACCAACAATTTAACCTTAACAAGTTATTCTGATTTTCAAAAGTTTAAACCAGGAAAGAGAGCTACATTGTTTTCTGAAGTTTAATTTTTCCAGTTGTTCAGATTTGTTTGATGGCATCATCTTTTTCAAAAGGTTTGGCTGCATCAAGTGTTAGTGCTATAAATAAAGGTCTCTTATATAGATGAAAAAGAAAGTCTCTACTTTCACATTTGTTCACTATAAAATGTTGGAAAATGTGAGAAAAGGCAATGTTCGTATCAGTCAGTTGACTACATGCTGTGAATTGTAGGCAGCTCTCACAGAATCCTGGCTTCATTTCCTTGTTTTATTTCTTCCCAGAGCAATCATCCATGATACCAGCAAATAAAGCTATCCACTGCACTTAACCTAAAACCTAGATGAGGTCAGTGACTGTCAGAGTCAAATAAGAGCCAGCAGTACATAAACCGGTCTGTCCTCTGGACATTGTTGAGGAATGCAAACATTTTTTAAAATGATGCATGTGTGTTGATAGGAGGAAAAGTGAATTAACTCGGCTTATTCAACAGAGATCAAAGGCTTTAAAATCAATGGGCCAAATTCTGCTTTTTATTTATGTGTCTATCACTCCTGATAAAGTCAAGATGCCCATCAATGAAAGCAGAAGGAGGCCCAGCTCATTCTAGATATTGGCACGTTTTACCTTTATCTTAAAATGTGATGCTTTGTGTCACACACACACACACACACACACACACACAGGAAAGGTTATATACAGATCACCTATTTTTACTACCTGTGATTGACAGCCCAGTTTCTACTGACATACATTTCCTTTAAGATGTGTGGAAGTATGTGAGAAGACTTCACTTCACCCAAATGAATTTAACATGATTTGGTGAAAAATTAGGTACTAAGAAAGTAATATCTGGAACCAATTTGCTAGGTGGTCCTCAGACAAAGAGGAGGCCACCTGGGTCTGGGGGGAGGGGGAGTTAATCATCCCCTAAAGAAATGAAAATTATGATCCTCTTAGAACACACTGTGGAAGAGGTAACTGAATCAAAGAACTTTTGAATGGAAAACAAGAGCTGCAATTTTGACAAAGCAAGTTCAAAACGTCCAATATGTGTCATGGAGAACAATGGATTACTTTCTAGGAAATCCAGCATGCCCTCATGGCGGGAGGTGGTAGGGGGGATTATCAGGAAATTACACTGGGCTACTGATGATTTAGTCTCCTTAATAGACCATTTCACCAAACAGGAAAGCCAAAAGTCTCAGACAACTGCAGCTGGAAAGGAGGATACTCTGATAAGTACCCCATATTTAGGTGATGTTATTTCAAATACCATAATCTCATCCTCGAAATATCAGAGGACATAGATGAAATGCACTTGGGTTTCTCCAGAATGTGGTAGAACAATATGACCCACACAAAAAGGATACCTTTTTTTAAAGGTAATGGATTGATATACAATGGAATAATTCCAAAGTAATTTATGAATGCTGTACATATTCATACACATTAAAAGAAAATGATCAAAAGGTAATAAAGCAAAACATGGAATACCTATATCGGAATATTTAAGAAGGATTACTTCCTTAGCTTAATACTTTCTACATTTTGTAACAAAATAGCATATTCAAATATTAGATCAGAGCACAATTATTTAAAGAACTATTGTTATTGTTGTCTACATATATATACAATGAAAAAATACACATAACTGTTTTGACTTATAAGCTAAATTAAAAACGCTTTAAATAGAACATAAAGTGAAATTTCTTGATATTTTAATCACATAGGTCATTCCAACATTGGTTCATTTGAATCCAACATTTAGACCATTTCAAAATACATTTACTAAATGCCTGTCCTATTCTGAAAAATGAGATCCCAAAGGTTTCATGAACTCTACTAATAATTTACAAATTATGTTAAAATAAAGCATTTTATTTCATCTTTACAACTCGGTAAACTTTTATTTTCAGCAAATGTGTAGTCAAAGAAGTAAAGGATTAGGTTACATAGGAAATAAGAAAGACCGTGATCAGAAGCAGTGTCCCTTCCCATGTGCCACTTCCTACTATTATAAGTGTTTCCTAATAAAAGATTCAGTATTTTTGATTCACTATGAACTAAAGGTGTTATTTGTGGAAAGTTTGAGATAGGGAAACTAAGTCTTTGTAAGAAAATAATGACCAATGACAAAAAGATTGCAAAAAGCAAGCATGCTTCCTGTTTTCTATGTTTTCTTCCTGTTTTCTATGTTTTCTTCCTGATTTCTATGGAGCTACCAGGAAGGGTGGATAATGTTGGATAACAGAATACTGTATGGCACATTTTGTAGGAGCAGTGAGAAGACCAGTACAAATGATGCAGAGGAAAGGAAAGGTAAAATGGAAGGAATTGAGCCTAGAGAAATCCGTAAGGTTACGCAGCATTAAACTGTGAAGGTAATGTCGAGAACATCAGTGTTCCTCATTAAAGTCTAGGAATCTAGACAAATATTTTAGAATACTCAGATTTTATTTGTTTAAAAAATATGGCTTCTAATATGTAGAATTGTGGGAAATCAAAGTGGTCATACAAATCACTGAGGAAGATAACCATTGGTCTCTATGACTCAATAATCTTCAAAACTGGGCCACAGTAGGGTATGGCTATCTACAATTTGCTATGGACTATGAACCAAAATAGATATAGGATCCATTAACTCCAATTGTTTATATATTCTCTCTCTCTTTTTTTTTTTAAGATTTTATTTATTTGACAGAGACACAGCAAGAGAGGGAACACAAGCAGGGGGAGTGGGAGAGGAAGAAGCAGGCTTCCCACTGAGCAGGGAGCCAGATGAGGGCTCCATCCCAGCACCCTGAGGTCATCACCTGAGCGGAAAGCAGATGTTTAATGACTGAGCCACCCAGGTACCCCTGTTTATATATATTATTAATGAAATCATGTTTTAACTACAGTGAGATCTTTAAGGAAAGAAAAAGGGTTGTCACATTAATTTCTGAATATTTGAATACTATTTATTCATTTAAATGAGTATCACTAAAAACTATTTGATACTGGACCTCAGTCAGGTATGTACATAGCTGCTGATTCAATTGTTTTGCTATGTGATTTTTCTCCTTAGCAGTAAACATTTTCTAACAATAAATGTTTACTTACTATTGTATATATAATCACAAGTAGTTTTTTGATCAAAGTATTTGAACCAGTTGAACAGATTAAACATGTCAAACACCAAACTTCATTTTGCTAGTGAAGCGTACTTAATTACTTACCTACCAGTCATCAATATGCTAATCTTGCTTCTCAAGGACCTGGTAAGTTGCAGCACCTGAAAATGCTTTATTTGAAGAACTACAGAATAGCTACTGTGTATTGAGAGCCTGTGTAGCCGACCTGGAAGTGCCTCCACTTGGATGCCCTGAATAATCAATTGAGGGATATCTGTTGTCCCTCTAGCTTCTCATCACATTCACTCCCAAGCAGTGCTTGTCTGGGTTGATTCCAGGCAATGAATGAGCACTCTGGGGTACAAATGAGGAGCATTTGTTTGAGATGTGGGACTTACCTGATGAGTGGCTTCAGTGCTAGGCCCCCCCAGGGATCTTGCCAGACCTTTCTTGAATATGCACTGCACTGAGATTCTCTCTATTCAAACCTCCTCTCCCCCTCCTCTCTTTCGGCATCATGACAGCTTTGCAGCTAAAGGCTGTCCACACCTTCCTTTCCCTTATTTTTATCCTTGACCCACATTCTTACAATCATTCACTGATGTGAATTTTATCTTGGCATATGCTTCCCAAAGGAACCATACGAAGCGCTGAAAGGAGTGGTCTGAGAAAACAGGCACGCTAACATGAAGTTAGAAGGCCCCAGCTGGTGATGTTCCCATTACTAAAGATTTCACAGTCAGTGACCTGAAAAAGATGTCCATGAAGAGGGAAATTCTCCAACAGGCAGATTCCAGATGTTGAAGATACGGGGGTAAGTGGGTTCTGATTTCCAATATATGTGCTTGGGGGTACAGTTCCCCCACTTCCCCACCAAGCAATGCTCTGCTACCAGCTGGGTGTCCTACAACACAACTCAATTCTGACACTACCTACTTGGAAATAACATCAGATTCTACAGGTTAAGGGTTCAGTCCTGCAAGACTGTCCCCACCTCAGATGCCAGTCCCAAGCCCAGTTTATTATCTGTGTTTCTGACCCATCACCTATCAGCTCCCAGGATGCCCTGCTTGGGTTTAATTTGCTAGAGTGGCTCAGAGAAACATTACTTACTATATAACAGCCAGAGGAAAGAGATGCATAGGTCAGGGTCAGCGGTACAGGCTGAGCTTCTACGCTCCCTCCAGGCATGGGACTTCCCAAAATCTCCATGCCTACACCCACCTGGAAGCTCTCCAAACCCCATCCTTTCGGGTTTTTAAGGAGGCTTCATAACATAGACATGATTAATTAAGTCAGTATCTACTCATGATTGAACTCAATTGCTGGGTCTTCTCCCCTCCCTGGAGGTCAGGAGGGTGGGACTGAAACGTCCAACCTTCTAATCAGGTGACTGGTTCCTCTAGCAATCAGCCTCTACTTAAGTGGAGTCCAAAAGTCTCCTATTGGGTGCCTGGGTGGCTCAGTGGGTTAAGCCGCTGCCTTCGGCTCAGGTCATGATCTCAGGGTCCTGGGATCAAGTCCCACGTTGGGCTCTCTGCTCAGCGGGGAGCCTGCTTCCCTCTCTCTCTGCCTGCCTCTCTGTCTACTTGTGATCTCTGTCTGTCAAATAAATAAATAAAATCTTAAAAGTAAAAAAAGTCTCCTATTAACATAACAAAGGACACCTTGCTCACTCCCATTACTTAGGAAATTCCTTGGTTTTAGGAGCTCTTTGCCAGAAAAGATGAAGACTAGCTGTAAGTATTTCTTATTGTAAATCACAATATCATAGAAGGAAATAATACCTACAGGTATAATAGAATCCATGGCTACAGCTGAGCTGTGTTGATATATTGTAGAGGGATAGTGAGAAACTGAAGGTCATTAATTAGCAACTAAAGGCTACACGTGAAAGTCAGGGAGTCTCTTTAGTAACTTACAAAGAGGCACTTATCACCTGAAATGGATGACTAGACACAGCCAAGTAGCAGACTGAGGCCCAGATAGAATAACAGAGCTACAGTGACATTTAAATTTCCAACCACGTAGGTCATTATGCTAACGTCAGACCCTTATTGTTAGAACTGGGGACCAAGGAACATGGGATGAATGTACCAAAAGATGTTAGTCTTAGAGAGATCTTTAAACCCCCAGAGTCATATAGGCAGGCCAGGTCTGAGGACACAGACAGGGTTCTGCAAACCAGTCAAATAGGGTCCTTAGCTTCAAGCAGGATGGAAATCAAACCAAGCCAGCAGGCAATGAGAGCAGAGTATACCGGAGATACAGAGAGAGCAGATACAGATGGAAGGAGTATCTGGGAGACTCTGAAAGGAAAAGGAACAGGAGTCTTGTCTTTGTTGGAGGTCTGCAGTTTTTTTTTTTTAAGTTTTTATTTATTTATTTGACAGAGATCACAAGTAGGCAGAGAGGCAGACAGAGAGAGGAGGAAGCAGGCTCCCCGCTGAGCAGAGAGCCAGATGTGGGGCTCAATCCCAGGACCCTGGGATCATGACCTGAGCCGAAGGCAGAGGCTTTAACCCACTAAGCTACTCAGGCGCCCCAAGGTCTGCAGTTTTTATGGAGGATGGTGGTCTGATGTTAATGTCCTCTCAGGCATCCAGCAACTAGTCAAACAAGGATGAACGTCCAGGGGTCCCCCATAAGTTACTTATCCCCTGGAACCCTGGGGTCTCAGCATCAAAGCATGTAGAGTCTGTGGTATTAGAGAATGTTCATAATGACCCTACGTGGTCACTCCTTAGATATTATCTATTGTGCTGATGGATTCCAAAGAAATCATTATCATTAAGTCCTTTATCTTTACAGGAGGACATGCATTAAGGCAAGTGTAAGGTGGAGGTGCAGGCCCTAGCAAGAATAGAAGCAGGAAAAAAGCAAAGAAACAAAACAAAACAAAAAGCAGCTCTTTCTTTCATGGGCTCCCATCAGTTTCCCTGTCTTGAGAGCTTCAGAAGTTGCCAACCTAATTCCTAGAGCCAGCATTCCTCCTATACTAGAAGATGCTACAGAAGGCTCTCCCCAAGAACTGCTACATAGGAAAGCCTGGGTGGCTCAGCTGGTTAAGCATCTGCCTTCAGCTCAGGTCATGATCTCACTGTGCTGGGATCAATCCCGCATCAGGCTCCCTGCTCAGTGGGGAGCCTGCTTCTCTCTCTGCCTGCAGCTCTCCATGCTTGTGAGCTCTCTCTCTCTCTCTCTCTCTCTCTCTCTGACAAATAAATAAATAAAACCTTAAAGAAGGAGAAGAAGAAGGAGGAGGAGGAGGAAGAAGAGGAGGAGGAAGAGAAGGAGGTAGAAGAGGAGATGAAGTGCTATATCAGTGCTACACTCAGAAGTTGTCTTCATCTTCTCTTTGGCTTCCAGGCTGACTAGGGTTAAATCCCTGGAAAACTCAGACATGGATTTGCAGGGAAGGAGGAAACTATATACCAAAGGAAGTGCAATGGTTAGATAAAGATTCCTCATAGGAGCTAAAAGAGTATCCCTGAGACTTATTTAGAGCATACTGGACCACCTAACCTAGGATGTAAGACTTGATAAACAAGAAGTTACTGATTTGGAGGCACTTTCTCAGGTTACCAGACTTCATACTGAAATAAGAACCCCACACCTTGGGGCCAACTCACTGTTGTAAAGGCTCTTGAAGTGTGGAAAAACTGATGGTCAACACTGATTGAAGTATAAACCCTTGACTTATGGCAGGTGGTAGAGTAATAAAGAGCTGAGAGTAGTAGACATGCTGGGATGGATATATATGTGAGTCCAGAAGATTCATAGTAGACAACACTCCACAGGTAAGCCTACAGGACATAGTAATTATTCAGTAAGACTATGAGAATGCACTGATTAATGGAGCACTGGCATCACAAAGAAGTTCAATCGTGACTCTTCTCTGCAGGTTAACCCTGAGGTTAAGAGCCATCAAAGATCCTGGTTTGTTGATGTTGATGGGGATAATATAGCCTTAGAATAATAGAAACCAAGTGGCAAAAGTGACAGTGCTAAACAATCAAAAGCCAGGATACTCTATCTACTCTAACTATGGCAGAGTGGAGGGGCATTCAAAGTGCTTGACACACAGTAAGTTGTGAAAATAATATAGAGAGTGTTGTGGCAGGTGGGGTGAGATGGATGGGTGATGCTTGACATCTACAACCGGGAAAAGGTGAGAATAGATCAGGAGGATGAAGGTAGCTTTCTCGATGAAAAGTCATAATCCCTTACTCAATACTTCAACCAAACCTAACTTTTGCATCCAGAACTCTGACTGGAGAAGTATCTGAGTCCCTTGGAAGAAAGGTCCTGCAACACAACCGCAAGTGTGCACTATAATAATTTCTCTACTCTACTGCAAAGTGACCCATGGTCATTTGGACATGTGTTTACAGTGGGAACAAGAGAATATCCGGACATTACAAACACTGAGTGAAAAAAGAATTGATGTTAGTAATATCTGAAGACCCAAAGAATCAAATCAACCTCCTTTTAGAATAGCATGTCAGTTACATTTTTGCTCACAGGAAAAAAGCCAATAATTTTTGAGAACCTGATTCATTAGGCACCAATAACATCATTTAGTAACATTCATATATCTGTTTATTACATTATCATCATTATTAGAAGCACAGTTGGCAGACATCATGGTATGATATAAAAAGCATGACCTTTTAGGCCCACTGCATTCATGGACTCACCCAGTGGTTATTTCTCCATTCTCTGGTGTATAATGGGAATTGATATACTTGGCGGTTGGAATAACTGCCACATTTGGTTCTTGGTCTATGGGGTAAAAGCTTTTGTGGTGGGAAAAGCCCAAATGGGCATCTCCAAAACTACTCCCCTCACACACTGGCCAAAATATAAATCTAAATCAGTGAAGTGTCCTGGAAGGAGAAAGAGAAAATAGTAGATTTTAGTTAGAATTGTAAGCATTCCACTACTCATTTACTTTATGTAGAAAGGGAAGTGGTCCAAGGAGAGTGCATGATAGAGACACAGATACAGAGACAGAGACAGAGACTCTTGGGCAGTGGCCAATGGCTTGGTTATCTGATCAGGGCCTGGATGGGTCCATCAGTGGATGGACATTAGGAATGGGCACAGAGAGTCAACATTTTTGTATCATACATGAATGGCCATGAGTAATCACCCAGAAAACAATAGGCACTGAACAACAATTTGGGCAAAATGACTTGTCCAATAAATACTAGTGAGTCATTACCCTTGTATACTCTGGACTCGCACAATGGGCACATGAACAAAATGAACATGGTGGCAGAAAATAAGGCTATAATGGGACACATTCTTTACTAGAAACACCAAGAGTAAATACACAGAGGAATAGGAAACTATTTTGTATATTGAATGTCTTTCCTGCCCACAGATCCATAATCAGCAGCATTATTTGAAGTCTTAGGGAATTTATATTCCATAAGGATGTAACGCACAAAACATAGTATCTAGTCAGATAATCTACTTTACAATGAAGGAGATATGTGAGAGCAAACACGACCATGGGATCATAAAATGTGATATATATATATATATATATATATATATATATATATATATCATAAAATATTGTGCCATCTAGAAGTAGTTGGCCTTATAGAGAACTGAAATGGCACAACTGAAGTGCCAATTCAGAGGCATCCCTCTGAAAGAATAAGATGACATCCTTAGGATACCGTATGGTACATTAAATTAGAGACCTTTATATAAGGGTGTATTCACAATGGACAAATATATGGGTCTACCAGGCAAGGAGTAGAATCAGAACTAGCTTCATTTACCATCAGTCTTAATGAACCATGGAGTGGTTTCTGCTTCTTGCCCTCAGAGTTTACATGGTTGAATGTCCTGGTCCCCAAAGAGTATACTTTTGCCAGGGGACCCAGCAAGTGCTCCAGTGGACTACAACCTATGGCTGTTGCTAAAGCACATTAGAGTCCTTGTGTCCAGGGACCAGCTGGTAAGAAGAGTTGATGTCATCACAAGGATAATAGACCTTGATCACAAGGAGGAGGTATGACTGCTTTTATACAATGGGGACAGGGAAGAATAAGCATGAAACCCATGTGATACCTGCTGTTGCCTCCTGGTATTCACTTATACTAAAAGGACATGCATAGCAAATCTGGTTTGAGAATGCATGATTCCCATGGACTCAAACACTTTAGTAAGGAAGGTTTGGGCCACAGGACCATATAAGCCATCAGAACCTGCCAAGGTGATACCTAAGGGTTAGAGTGAGAAGGATTTAGAATGGATAATAGAGGAAGGATAAATGAATACCAGTTGGGACCCTGCAGGCAATTGGTGCAAAGAGAGATTGTCTGTCTTATAAGACATCTCCTTCACATTTTCCCCTTAGAAAGAGAAGTTCATGTGAACATAGAGGAAAAAAAAAAAAAAAAAAAAAAAAAAAAAACAACCCCATAAACTTGTGGAGCAAATTATATCTATATTGCACAAGGCGGAGGGATAATGGCAGCCATGAAAATATGCAATTCAAGCCATCTTGTGGGTAACGTGCTTGACTGATGTTCGAGCTACTGACTCTCTGGATTCACCATGTGTTCCTGCTGAGACCACATTTCTCATAGGCTTCTTGCACATACTGGCTTTTGAGTACTGTAGGGTATGGTACTGCAAGCCTACTCCTGTAAGACATGGAATCCTTCACTGGGAAACTTTGGCTCAAGAACTACCACTTCCCTGACTGAACCTTTCTCGGAGTTGCACTGCAGTTAGATTCTTTCTGTTCAAATCTCTTGTCTTCCCTGTTCTTGCATATGTGTTAGACATCATCACAGTCTGAAGTCTCTCTCTGACTTCTTTTAATTTCACTCCCCTTATATCCTTCACCAATGTTTTCCTTCATAAATTTCTTGCAAATCATATTCCATGGTGGTGTCTATTTTCTGGAGATCTCTAACACAGTCTAGAATGGGCTGGACACATAAGACGTTCTCTGTCATGTTAACAATAGTTTTATAATGTAAATGTCATCATCACCATCATGTCCATAAGAGATTGGTGCTCCAGAGGTCAATACAGTTGTTCAGAGAAAGAGTCAGAAAACTATGGAGCAGTCTGCCTCAATCTAAGGGCAGTTCATTTTCCATGACACCTAGGAGTGATTTCTTCACCGTTAGCCCCAGTTCAATTATTACCTAGTCCTTTGTAATCTAGTCATTTTCCTGTGGCAACCATTTCAATTTGGCCTAGGTTCCAAAATCCCTTTTGCTTTCTACCCTTCATCCACAGTGGTTTCTTCCAACTTTATAACATGCATGATATTTCCTTCTGCAATAGGGTCAAATCAAATCTCTCTCCAACCTTCTTTCTCTGGTTAGTTTCTCTTTACAAATTAGATCACATCAAATATTATTTCTTCTGCAAAGTATCTCTAGCCTCCATTCAGCTACAGTTAATATTGTGTGGTCATTTGATTAATTTTAACCCTTCCCTCACTCATATAATCCATATGAAACAGAAATAACATCTGATTTCACCTTTGTTTTGCCAGAATCTTATGTAATATCTACCACAGTGCACACTCACTAATACATTGTTGAAAGACTGAAGAAAAGATGAAATGAATACACCATGCTGCTTAACACTTGGCTTTTAGAACATACATTGTATTTGTTTCAAAATTCATTCTAGTTGCAAAAGATGATTAGAAATGGTTGACATAAATTCTGTGCTTTACTTGTCATCCTTGCTAATAAATTTCAGTCACCATGTAGTAACTACTAAATCATAAGTCGAGAGACTGAGAGCTTATCAAACGAGGGTGCTAAAATGGTGGCACCATTACATTTGTCAAACAGAAAATTATCACTGGAATGACTTTGAAAAGCACAAAATGTTCACTTTTTTTTCTCTTTTTTTCTTCTAATAATATCACACAAATCCAATCGTAGAAAATGAGAAATGTATCATTTGTCAATGAGGAGAATAAAATTAATGATACTGACCATTATGCAGTTTTCCTTCATGTACAGAGAGGATCCAACCCTTCCAATCTTTTGAATTTGGATATAGCTTTCAAGTAAGTTATGGCCATAAAATGGATGTGAGGCATACTCGACTTCCCAGGTCTCACTTCCCCTTCCCTATAGATACTTGAAGGACATATTGGGATGTCAGAGCATTTCCACCAGGATCCAGGAGTGTCTAGTGCAGAATTCTGAGTCATGTGGCAAGAACAAGAAGAAAATATTTATTAAAAGCCATTGATATTTGCATGTTACTTTTCCACACATTAAAACATACTCTATCTTGACTCTTAAAATATGTTTAGGTATATTCCTGAAAACATGCAGGAAGGCATATCTGCCTGAATATGTATTTTCAAATCCTTTGCTAGCTGAAATAGAGGACAAAGAACTATGAATGGAACAATGACTGAGCACACAATCTCCATAGCTATTTGGGTCTTAGATGTCACATTTTATTATATGTGAGTGATATCTACTTAACATTTAATGGTCACCAGGTCATGAATTACATTTACTAAGAAATATTTTTTAAAAATTTACTACATAATTTTTTTCTTTTTTTGAAAACCTGAAAAGGTTATGGTTTGAAATGGTTATGAAAATTACCTGGAAAGTAATTAATAGAAGGTCTTAGAACAAAGATGTTCTCCAAAATATGAAGCAAAAAATGAGTTATTAACATTTTATGTTGTAAGCAATAGTCCACTAGAATATTTCAAAAGCATGAAGCCTTTTGAAATATTTTTGTTTGGTTGGGTTATTTTGTATGTGTTTGTTTTTACTTTTTAGTAAAATATGTAATAATATTTTCCAGATGGAAAATGTACTATGCTTTATGTGTGCTATCTCATTACTTTAAAGTATGGTTTTAATCTTAATGCTTTTTTTACATAAAAAAGCAAAGTTTGTCAAAAAAATGGAGTAACATTTTAGAATATACCTGAAATATATATTTACACATATATAATGTCCCATAATATAAGAATCATTAAATATCTTAGGACTTTAATTTGTTTTTTCAACTTCTCTTGAGTTCAAAGTGCAAAAGCAAGAAAATGTATTTCTATATTTTTTTTATCTCTCTCATCTTGTTTTGATGGATTAGGTACTATAAGGAGTACTGCCTTCCAGCAATTGATAAGTAGATACCCTCACAGAGTGGGAAAAGAAAGTTTAAAAATATTACTTCTTATAGTTTGTAAACTCCCTCACAACAGTTCTTAAGGAAAGAAAATCTTTTCAATCTTTTTCTTGATTCTTGAGAAAATAATACATTATTTCTTATCCACAAAAATGCAGAGTTAATGTTTTTGAGTTGGCTTCCTAGTCACATAGTAGAATATTCAAGCCTATTAATAAATAACTGAATTAGCCATAATTTACTATGCATAATCACCATTGTTAGAATTAATTGTCTTAACACTGAAGTCTTTAAATTATTTATTTTACCAAAATCCAATTTAAACTTCACTGCACAAAAACTTGTACAAAGATAATTAAATGATCATAGCAGCATTTATCATAATAGCAATAACAAAACAAAACAAAACAAAAAATCCCACAATAATCCAAATGGTGAATGGATAAACACAATGTCATATGTCTATACAAGGAAATGTTACTTGCAGTAAAAATGAATGGAATATCGATTACATTTTGCTGTATGGATTAACCTCTGAGGTATTACAGCAAGTTGAAAAAGACACAAAATAGCACATACTGTATAATTCAATATATATGAAATGTTCAGAAAGGGCAATTTATAGAGACAAAGTAGATTAGTGGTTGCCTGGCTGTTCAAAATACCAAATGTTGGTGATTGTTGGTAAACTTACCAAAATAATTGTGCAATTAAAATGGATGAATTTATGCTTTGTACTTATTATATCAATAAAATTATTTAAAATACCTTATTCAATATTATGAGAAAATTACATATGAAAAGCTTTTAAGGAAAACCAATCCTAATTACAATAAAAATTCTTAATGTTAAGAAGGAATATCTCTAAAAATATTTATAATTATGGTCCATACCTATTGAAATAGGTGATTTGAATTTTATTTCTGACATTTTTGACTGCATTTTTTGCAATGACATTCTAAAGTAAGATAAAAAAAAGATAAAAATTAATTCACACATAGCATTTTCATCATGTCTGAATTATATGGATGATTAGCAATTTGAAACGAGTAACAGGTACTCAAAAACTTTCAAAACATAATGCTATTATAAAATTTATGTTCTCATGATTAGTGACAAAACAGAAAAAATTGAAAATCCAACTATGTAAATAATACTAACAAATAATAATAATAAAAAAGAACCAACTGAAATCTCAAAAAAATAAAAAGTATCAACTGATAAAGACAGAGGACAAAATGCCATAAACCAGATTTGAGAATTTTTTTTAATTAAAAGAGAAAATCTTAAGGTGAAAAAGCCAGTCTGAAAGTCTATCTGCTTTTTTTTTTTTTTTTTTTAAGATTTTATTATTTGAGAGAGAGCATGAGAGGGGAGAAAGTCAGGAGGAGAAGCAGACTCCCTGTGCTGGGAGCCTGATGCAGGACTCTATCCCAGGAATCCAGGATCATGACCTGAGCCAAAGGGAGTTGCTTAACCAACTGAGCCACCCAGGTGTCCAAAGTCTATTTGTTTTGATCCCAACTATATGACATTTCTGGAAAAGGCAAAGCTATAGAGAGAGAGTAAAAGATAAGTGGTTGGCAGAGGTTAGAGGGAGGTGAAAGAAGTGAAGCACAGGGAATTTTTAGGGCAGTGTAACTATTCTGTATCATAAGGTAATGGTGGATACATGTCGTTATACATTTGCCAAACAAACTCACAGAACTGTACAACAGAAGGAATGAACAGTAACATAAACTATCAACTTAATAATAATGCATCCATATTGGTTCATCAGATGTAAAAAGTACACACCAAGATGTTAAAAATAAGGGTAGTTCTCTTGCACTGTTGGTGGGAATGCAAATTGGTGCAGCCACTGTGGAAATGGTAAGGAGTTTCATCAAAACTTTAAAAATGCAACTACCCTGCCTACCACCCAGCAATAGTACTACTGGATATTTACCCAAATCATACAAAAACACTAACTCAAAGGGATACACGCAAACCTATGTTTATAGCAGCATTATTTACAATGGCCAAGATATTGAAGCAGACCAAGAATCCATCAATTGGTGAATGGAGAAAGAAGATGATATATATCATATATATACAATGAAATCATATGTAATGAAATATTATTCAGCCATAAAAAGAATGAAATCTGGTCATTTGTAATGGCATGGCATTTCCAGTAACTTCCCCAAGATCAGACAACTAAAAGCAAAGCCACTACCAATTATATAACTTGGGTGGTAAATGTACAGTGAACTCATTTTGTAAACTTATTTGAGATATCCAGGCTTTAAATCATACAGTGAAAAAGTAAAATTTTTTCAGTGATATTTTGAGAAAATAAAGGTCTGTCAATAAGATCCACTAAGAGGTTACATTTTAAACCATTCTACGGTAATTTTTTAACCACTAGTTTACAGAGATTTTACAATAGAATGATGTGGCCCACACTATCTAATGTGATATTGACAGCTAATTCTTTGAGATAGGAAGAGTAGGAAACTTTCTGACAGGTAAAAACAGAAAAAACACTGAACTTGGGGCTGTTAAATCTCTAGCAATAGAAAGAATGAAATCAGAGCCTTTCCCATTAACATCTGCACCCTGGCCATTCTGCTTTCCCTAGTATCTCCTGGATTTACCTTTTACTCTATATGCTCCATTGGGTTTCCTTATCTGAGCAATATCACGTTTAATTTCCTCAGAGACTTAAGGTTTCTGAATTCTGCCCTAAGAAGTTTTCAGGTGGGAGAAGAACAAGAATTTAAGAGCATAAGAAGCTTACTTTTATCTTTCATCACACAAAACTCTGTGTAATTTGGGAGTAAAAGATGGACAGAATTGTTTAACTTCAAACTCAAGGATGAATACAATTTTTCCTTTCTCCTTAGAAATGTACTTCATCAGAACAACTTGACTTTTTTGTTACCCAGTACATGTGAAGATTCCTTCCTTCTTAGTCTTGTATTTTCCCAATGGTAACCACAAGATAGTGTTTAAAAAGAGAAAGTGTACTCATTTAGTCATGCTGACCAACTCTTTGTCAACTTAGTCAACAACTTAGTCAACATGCTGACCAACAACTTAGTCAACTCTTAGTCAACTTAGTCAACTTACTTAGTTAACTTAGTTAATCAAGTCAACTTGATTTCCTTTAAAATAAGCAGTGACATCTTTGAAGTCATTTTCATTTTTATAATGAAATAGTGATTTTACAAATCATATACTCTGTTACTTCTCTAGATGATAAATTCAATTGCTTGTTAGCTACACCAAACTTTTTAATATAAGTATTATTTTGTAAGTAACTAATTGAATAAATTGCATTTTTACATATTAATTTTAAAATTAGTAAATAATAATTGGTACTTTTTAGTTTTGTGAGGTTTTGAAGCTTATTCAATGTTTGGGTGCTCTTTAAAAACAATGCAACATTTTATTTTTTTAAGATTTTATTTATTTATTTGACAGAGAGAGATCAAAAGTAGGCAGAGAGGCAGGCAGAGAGAGAGGGGAAGCAGGCTCTCTGCCAAGCAGAGAACCTGATGTGGGGCTCAATCCCAGGACCCTGAGATCATGACCTGAGCCGAAGGCAGAGGCTTAACCCACTGAGCCACCCAGGTGCCCCACAATGCAACATTTTAATTATAATTCAGGTATAGGACATTTGAAGGAACCCCAGAAAATAAAGATCCCACAGCTTAAGTTATATTAACTTCTTGGTAAATCAACTTTTGCTAACATATAGTGAATGCTTTCCCAATAGGCTTTATTGAAAATATTTTTCATGCATTATTTTTTTTTCCCCTTATAGTGTCCATGTGAGGTAGATATCTTTATTAACCACAACTGATGAGAAAGGACAACGAGGCAGAGAATGATTAAAAAGATAATAAATGGTGGAGCTGGAATCAAACCTAGCACTCTATTCCTGGATTTCTAAATTAAATATATATATATATATATAAATGAGGATAGCTAAAAACAGAACAGACCTTTACCATTTTGCCCAGCTCCTTTATTTAGACAAAGAACATCAGGCAAGCTAAATGACTTAACAAAGCTTATATATATAGCTGGGCTATTTGTCATTAAGTTAAAAATGAAACTTTAAGGGACATTTGACTTTCATCTCAGTTACTTTTCCTTTTAACATATCTACCAGGAGCAAATTTTAAGAGATGATGGCAAATCACCATGACACTCAGCCTTGTTAACTGATTTTGTTTCAAATTATTGGCTTTACAGCAATTTCAAGCTTAGTCACTTTATTTTTTTTTCACTGAGACTTGGTACTATCTTCTGATAGTTCCAGCCACAGATAGCTAGGCCACAGAAAGTCGTAATGTCAGATTCTATTTGTTCTTCTGCCCATTGCAATTTTGTTCCTGCAAAGCTTTCAATTCTGCTTATTTTTATCTGAACTTTGGAGTGGGTTACTTGCTTCACTCTCTGTTTAATTTAGCTACTTTCTCCCTTGTCTCACTGTTAATTCAGTGACATATCATTCTAAACTGATCTGTCAGTCTCATGGATTTGCATGCAACATTATTCATGTTGTGCTTAGTTTTATAGAGACGTTTATGCATATCTTTCACAGGAGAAAATCTCACTGAGTTGTGGAATGTTGCTGTATCTGGACAAGCATGTAAGCATAATCATTATTTCCATGGCTCTCTCCTAAGTTTAAGTCCACTCTTTCTATCAAAAACAAATTTCTGTGCTATCTGATGGATGGCAATGAGGCATATAGTTGAATATTTGTCATTTATTACTTATTACTTTAAAAACATTTCCCAGAAGAATAAAACACAGTATGAATTTTATTGGGAAGTGGAGTAAGTTGTCTATATACCATGAAATGTATATACATGGAATACACACATTTCCTAGTGATCAGAGGGAAAAAATGAGATAGAAGATATACTAAAATATAGACATCACATAACCAGACCTTTACTTCGCCAATATGATATTGCCTGAAACACAAGAAATATCAGCATCGTCCCAGGAATTAAGGATTATTGACTTAACTGGTTAGGTTTTTTCCAAAAGGTATCAATAAAGAAATGGTAGAAAACAGCAAAAAGAATAAAAAAAAAAAATAAGAGTAGACTATGGAAACTTGGTGACAAAAATAGAAAAGAAAACACTACAGTATTTTTTTAAAAGATTTTATTTATTTATTTGACAGACCGAGATTACAAGTAGGCAGAGAGGCAGACAGAGAGAGAGGGGAAAGCAGGCTTTCCGCGGAGCAGAGAGCCCGATATGGGGCTCGATCCCAGGACCCTGAGATCATGACCTGAGCCGAAGGCAGAGGCTTAACCCACTGAGTCACCCAGGTGCCCCCACTATAGTATTTTTAATGGAAAGATTTAATATGTGCTAATTTTGGATATATCATATTTTATGACATATAAGCTTTGAAAATTAGGTTGGAGTACATGTATTACTTAAAGTGAACATTAGAAAGTTAGATCAGATCAGTGGTTTAAAAAACATTAACAAAAAAATCCCTTTTAAAGATAAAATCTGACAAGTATGTCTGATGTTCAAAGCAGATACGCTGAAGCTGTTCAATTTCAAAACATGATTGGACATCTGAGAGCCCAGCTCATTCCACCTGCTGGTACTCCCCTCCACAGCCTCAAAGGAGTTGGTTGGGCTCTAGAGGTTCTGTAGAGAATAGTATGAAAAGTTCTGGCTTCAAATGTGTTTTTAAATTTGTAGACCTGTAAAAGTCTTTATATGTTCTTACCCTTTCAATTCCTATCTCTTACACTTGTGGAAAATGTTCTCTGGTAAAACAAAATAAATTCAGCATACACTTTTCAGTAATGGGTCATTGACATTCTGCTATGAATGGAAAGGTGGTTTTTCCTGAGCAGTCAGCTAAATTTCTCTGTGAAGCTTGTGCTAACTGTTGAGGTCAAAATTCATGACATGCATGACAACACAATTATGAAACTTTTCACATATATTTACTTGTGATGAGATAAAGTTTGAAGGCAAAATAGTGGGAGATCAAGAAGCTTTTACATTTGTTTGGTATGGGACCAACCTATCTAGAATTTCTACCTTCTTCATGGTAGAACCAAAGTGATTTGGAAACCCTGAAATTTACAAAGATTATCAATATCAACAAAAACTTAAATTTGCATGGATGATAGTGAACACAGTATCGTCATTCAAATTTCTCATCTGGTTTCTTCGAGAAAAAAAAAAAAAAACACAAGAAAAATGTTTGAAGAAAAATCCCATAAAAGAATCATGGTGAATAATATGTAAATTCACTCAGGTGGTGGTCCCAATTGTAGTCATTTTGCTAAATGTAGTATTGTTGATACAACTGATCTATACAAGCTTGGCACCTGGCATGGGACTATTTATACATGGACAATATTCTTCTTGATCCATCAGAGATTATTGAAAAAGTTTACAGATCCATAGCAAGAAAAGCAATATAACAAAAATCTAAGTTAACTGTCCTGCAGTCTTTAACTATATAATCCTGAATACTATGCTAGTCTATTATATTCATGAATAATACTAACTGGACTTGTTGAGAAGAAACTGGAAAATTCTATTGACATCATAGAAAGACATAGTTATGATAGTAGATATAAGAAAAAAATTCAGAAAACAAACAAACAAACAAAACCCCCACAAGGGTTTGTCCACTTCTTTAGGAAGTTAGCGTTTTGGGATATACTATGCTATCCCTTTAAGGTACAAGATGAATAGTTGAACTTTACATCTCTTGCCACTAAGATAGAGGCACGCCACTTGAGATTTTATTATACTCTTCCACATAATTTATTGGGTGGCTTCTACGGCTGTCAGTTTTTTGTTTTTTTTTTTAAATTAAAAAATTTTTTTATTAAATTTTATTTTTATAAACATATAATATATTTTTATCCCCAGGGGTACAGGTCTGTGAATCGCCAGGTTTACACACTTCACAGCACTCACCATAGCACATACCCTCCCCAATGTCCATAACCCCACCCCCCCCTCCAAAACCCCCTCCCCCCATCAACCCTCAGTTTGTTTTGTGAGATTAAGAGTCACTTACGGCTGTCAGTTTTAAGTGAGACCCAGAATTAGACTCCACCTAAGAATGTTCAGGCAGTGGGGGAAGCTGCTATTCCACTTGGGATGTAAGATTCAATAGTTTAATCTTGCTAAAGGTATCTGTGATGAATAACGATGGCATGTGGAGTCAGGAATGTCACGGAATAGCCACCTCGGGTCCTGAAACAGATGATATCCTCCTGAGAAGAGAACTGCTGGTACTCATTTAGAGAATGAGCCTCTGATATTGATACACTAATTGAGTAGGTAACCATGGCTAGTCATCATGAGTTCGATGTCATCCAGTTCCTCAGTGCATGAAGTTAGGCAGACACAGCAGCAATGTGTTACATGATGGTAGGGATACAATCAAAAACTGGCCTGAGCATTTGCAGAAGAAATGAAGACACAGTTGGCTTATAACTATGAACAGTTGTCCTATACACTCATATCGCCAATTGCTTTCACAACAGTGCCACGTACATAGTTTCATGGGATGATCTCAATGATCAAGTGATGGAAGAAGAAAGGATGTGAGACTTTACAGAAAGATGGGCACATAATGTGACAGTAAGCTGGACAAATTTGCTGTTACAGTACTGCTCTTATATAAATGGGTCCTGATGACAGAGGTGAAAGGAAATAGAATCCATGGCACTGCTAGCAGAATATTTGGTTGTTCATATACTGTGAAAGGAAAGGAAGTTAAGATACGGATTTGCTTTGATGCCTGGGACATGGAGGATAACTTGACTGGTGCCTGGAACTTGGACAAGAGTTATGTGAATGAACCTAAGGAGCTGGACATGTGGATCTTTGTTTCTCACATAACACCAGAGATCATCTGACACAGATGAGGCTCTCAAAAACCAGATGAACAGGATAACTCAACCTGTGGAGATCACAGCTTTTCTCTTCAGCTTACCCTAGACTGAGCACGGACCCAAAGTAGAGTGGGAATGGTGTCAGGGATGGAACTATGAGTGTTGCCAATAATGCAGGCTCTCTATCTCACCACAGCTGGTCTAGATCCTGACATTGTCAATCTGCTAGTAATATCAACTGAAGCTGGACTCTTGAGATACCATTATACCTTGGAGAGACCTGCCATGCACTAGGTGGTAGTGTGTTAAAATTTTATGATTTCCATACACAAGGAGAATTCACCTTTAACAGAATAGATATATAACCGGATATTGAAATATCTTTTCTGGCACAGTGACTTTACCAATGCCTTTGTCAGTGGTGTTCAGAGTACCTGATGTAGGGTCACCTGAACAGCTCATTCAGTTAAGTGTCTGCCTTTGGCCTAGGTCGTGATCCCAGAGTCCTGGGATCAAGCTCCACATCAAGCTCCCTGCTGAGAGGGGAGCCTGCTTCTTCCTCTCCCCCCTATTCATGCTTTCTGTCATTATCTCTGTCTTTCTCAAATAAATAAATAAAATCTCAAAAGAAGAATACTTGATCTGCCATGATGGTATCCCACACATGGCCCTGAACTAAGAGACATTTATAACAAAGGAGTGGATTAGTGTGCTCAAAACTATAGAATTATGTCATATATATCACACAGTTCTTCACCCTGAAACAGCTGACTTATTAAAACATCAGAAGGGCCTACTGAAAGCTTACCTCAGCTAACTCTGTGGCTTGGACAAATCACTTTGAAGGGTTAGGATAATGTCCAAATGGACGATATAATATGGTATATTCACCACAATGAGAAATTATAAGTGTAGGAATCAAAGGATAAAATAGGATGGACTTTTTTCATTTTCACTCTCATTCACCTACTTGTGGAATGTGTACTTTTCATCTCAGCACGTGTATACTCTGCTAGATATGAAGCCCATGTTCCAAAGAGTTCCACACTTCTATCAGAGTATATTGTAAGGTTTCACTGAATTGGAATCTGTGCTTATTACCTGGTTACTTTAGACTTCTCTTGTCAACAGTTCAGGTAGGAGAATAATAGTTTCTCTATAGGCTGATGTAATAACTCTGCTAACTATGAGAAGATGGGTTGTGAATATGTAATGGAAGAAGGGAGGTATGTGTGCAGCACAGGAGCTCATTACTTTATTTCCTGGAATTATCTGCCCAGTGACAGCTGTAAATGGGCAACTATAGTAATATGCACCTCTTGATGAAGGTCTGAATCATCCTAGTAAAATCCATAATGGGTGGTGAAGGAGATTGGTGATGAATAGTAAGTATTGCCCTAGGACCAGTGGCAGAAGCAGTGACTGTATCTTTTGCCAAAGCTGTTTGCTTTTTCTTTTTTTTTCTTTTTTAAGAAATTATAAGTGGCCATATCTTGAATATTTAGATTCCTTCAGAGGTAAAACTAGGCCTGGACAGATGATATCTGTTGTAGCAGGAACCACACCAACTTCAGATCAGATACCAGAGGCTCCGGCTTTTCCCAGATGTAAGTAACACCCTGATTGCGTGATTGAGTAAATGCTCTGTTGGGTGATCTTTGATCAAAGAAAATGAGGAGGAGGAGGAGGAGGAGGACGGGGACCACCAATGTATTTGTTAAGTCGTTAAGATGACTTAACAAATACATTGGTTTCCTTTCCTTCCCTGCATGGACTGTTTTGAGATGCAGGAAATCCATTATGTTATCTGAAGATGTCCAGTATGATTGAGTGATCAGCCACATTTTTAATGTGATCCTAAGTTTGGTTGAGATCCTAAATTTGGTTGAGACACCAACTTCAATTTTCTTTTTCCTTTCTCTGCCTCACTTGCCTTCTTCTCTCATTCTGTATCTTTTGAGAGTGCTCACCCTAAATAAGTAGAATGTGTCAGCTTTGTTTCAGCGCATGTCTTCAAAGAACCAGGACTCAATGTGAAGCCGCATTCAAAGAGGAAAAGTCTCCTTTGACAGAGCTCTTTACTTTGCAGGGGGAATGGCTACTCTAGGGAAAGACAGGGGTACGAAACTATAGCTCTCCATCCCAGCCCTGAGTATCTGATGTTGAGTCTAACTTACCCGGCAAGATTTGTTCTTCTCCTAAAGTGATTTTCCCTCAAAAATTTCTCTTTACTGTCTTAGAATCTGTTATCCATCAAGTCTGTTGTTAATACAGACTGTTATCCAACAAGTCTGTTGTTAATACACATACATGTCTGAAGTTGACTTATTGACCTGGTCCAAGTCTTCCCAATTTTGCACATGGGACCAAACATATGAGAAACCTGTTTAGTGTCTTAGGACATGACTTTTAAGGAAACACTGATGTTTTAGCATGAAAAACAATCCATACTGTAAATCTTAAGGCTTGTTTCAACAGTTTAGTGCATACATTCGTGGACTAAACTAAGTGGTTTCCTTGAGAAAGATTTGCAACTGCCACTTTAACCCTTCATTCTTTCTAATAGATCCAGATCTTAAAATTTTAATTAAAACTTTCCTCTAGGGACGCCTGGGTGGCTCAGTTGGTTAAGCGGCTGCCTTCAACTCAGGTCATGATCCCATCATCCTGGGATCGAGTCCCACATCGGGCTCCTTGCTCTGCAGGGAACCTGCTTCTCCCTCTGCCTCTGCCTGCCTCTCGGCGTACTTGTGATCTCTCTCTCTCTTTCTCTCTCTCTCTGACAAATAAATAAAATCTTTAAAAAAAAAAACTTTCCTCTAAAATTTCAAGTAATTTACCCCCTTATTATTCCTAATTCAATTCAAGTTCTCCAAGGAAGGGAAAGAATGTGATGATATGTAAAAGAAAATGACAAGGTGTCTGGAGGTCCCACTGCCAATGCTGAATCCATGACAGTGAAATCCTTCTTCTCTCAGACCTGGTCACTATGGTAACTGACAGAGAAGGACTATTTCACTGGCAGACTACTTCATCCTCTTGAAACTGGGAGGTGTTGCTTTAAAATACATAGGAGTATTTAGAGACATACCTAACTCAATCCTCCAATTGTAGTCGAATTTTACATAGTCTAATGTTAGTTGTCCAGTATTCTGGGACACAAGATATGAATGCTCTTTCAAACAGAAATACATATTTACAAAAGGTTTAATTAAACTCAGTACATTTTTATCTGACAAAATCTAATGCTTTTAAATGTGTGTGTGTGTGTGAGGGTTGATACATATAACTAAATATAAATACATATGTGTAATATATATTTAAGTAAATATTTTAATATACAAGTAAATGCATAAGTATATATATATATGTTAGTATATGTGGATACTCATGTGTGTGTAATGAGTAAGTGAATGAATGTCAAACAAGGGATATTAACATTGCAACAAATTGCAGAGATTCTCCCATATTTTCCAAGAATGCACACTATACACAGACATAGATATACATACACATACATAGACACGAACCCAAATGGACACTGACTGGTTATAAATTTGTGAGATGATATATCTGCCCTGAATAATGGCTTTAATTCTCAGAAAGAGTTATCAAGGTGATATCTTAACAGATATTATACAATACAGACTCTCTTTTGTTTTTATATACTTCTTCATTTTAACTTTCTATGCCTACGTTAGATTGTGAACCAGCCAATGATTACCAAGATATCTGGCAAATAGTAGACATTCAAAATAAAAACAATATTGAAATTGATGTTCTACACAACACAAAGATCTTCTATTTTGCCTAATGCTTAACATACAGTTAATAGCTGACTTTGTTGTTATCACCCTGCTTCCTACAGTGAGAGCTGAAACAGCTGTATTATTTTCCAGGACTGACATATAGATATGCAACTAGTGTCTTTCATAATGTCTATCTTTCATTTTATCAAGATGTTAAAACTGATCCAAACAAAGAGACAGCAGCTCTCATAGCTAGAATCCGTAGGTTTGACCATCAATTTCCTATGAGAATTGCACCATTTCATTCCCCTTCCTTGGTGCACCCTGGACACCTGACATGAGGTGTGAGGGAAGTGGGCAATAACAGCAGAAAAGGGCATTCTTCAGCCGTGTCTGTCTGAATAAAGCTCAGCTCCAAGTCATATTTCCTAGCCACAAGTGGTGCCTAAGGGCAGTAATGCAAACTACCGCTCATGAGGATCAGTGAAACAGTATTGCTGGGTTTACTTACTCATAAAACCTATAGCCAATCCGAAGGGGGCAGCAAGGTGAGATAGACACTAATCATGTCTAAGATCAGATCAACTCAGTTTTCCACATTTCATACATACATAAAACCTCAAACTCTCATACTGATAGGTGGCGGGGAAGCAGAACCAACATCTACACTAGCCATGTCTAGGACTCTCATGTTAGGTTTTGCTTAGAATAAAAATTTTACTCTTAGCTTTCACAGCTTTGTGATATTTGCTCTCATACAGGAATGCATGGTGCTTTTTTGCTCTTCCAAACCTGGGAGGTAGAGTCTCTGGCTGAAGGTTTTGGAACCTGCTCTGATAATAGCTAGCTTATTAGATCCAACCTACATGCAAATGCCTGAGGGAAGAACAAACCCAGATATTAAGATATCCTGACCTGTTTATCCCTACTCTGATGTGGGCATGTTATGTATTAATATGAATATTTGTTTTATATGAGTTTGGTTTTCTTCCAATTTTTTTTTGTTGTTGTTGCATTGAGTAATTCCATTATTACTGTGAATAATTGGAAAAAGTGGTCTCTCATTAGTTTTCACAACACCATGTCAAAATACTAGGGTGACAGCGATCTTTGATTAAGGTCCTGCATTCAAAGAGGTCACCTTAATCAGGGCTTTTGTTTGTTTACATGTTGCAGATATTATTTTTGTTTTAACGATTATCCCTTCGATTAAAAATGATTAATTCTGCGGTGCCTGGGTGGCTCAGTTCATTGAGTGTCTGCCTTTGGCTCAGAACATGATCCCAGGGTCCTAGGGTTGAGCCCTGCACTTGGGTCTCCCTCCTCCGTGAAGAATCTGCTTCTCCCTCTCCCTCTGCCCTGCTCCTTTCTCATGCTCACATACTCTCTCTTTCTCAGATAAATAGATAACACCTTTAAAAAAATTTAAAAAAATGATTAATTCTTCCTTGTTTGTTTGGCTGGTGAACTCATAAAAAGGGAAATATACCTATAAGATTTAATAAGGGAATAGTTTGAATATCAAGAATAATCAGAGTCTCTTAAAAAATAGAGTCTCTTAATTTCAGATGTTCATACTTTGAATAGAGACCCTTCAGAAAAATATTATAAGATAGATACAATTTCCTGGGGGTATTAGTTTCAGATGCTCTGCTTTAGTTAAAAAAAAAAAAAAAAAAAAAAAAAGACTTGTTTGTAACATCTATATTTGTATTGCTCTTTAAATTAAAGAGACACAAAATAAAAATAAATATATGATCTATGAAAACACTCTAACTGGATTTTTAACTCTAAAAACTTGATACAACTTCATTCAGATTTTATTTGTAAAGATTTAGCTTTTAAGTAATCTCTACACCCAATGTGGGGCTCAAACTCACAGCCCTGAGCTCAAGAATCCCGTGCTCCACTGACAGAGCCAGCTAGGAACTCCTAGACTTATTCTTTTTTTTTTTTTTAAGATTATTTATTTATTTGACAGACAGAAATCACAAGTAGGCAGAGAGGCAGACAGAGAGAGAGAAGGAAGCAGGCTCCCTGCCAAGCAGAGAGCCCGATGCGGGACTCGATCCCAGGACCCTGGGATCATGACCTGAGCCAAAGGCAGAGGCTCAACCCCCTGAGCCACCCAGGCACCCCTCCTAGATTTATTCTTAAGTTGATAATGATGTCACATTATTGACAAGCTTAAAATAATGAATAGCTAACTTTTATCTATCGTTTACCACGTATGCAGAGTCTGCCTTATATGTGTTGTCGGTAATTCTCTTCAAATTATATATTATTGTTCAAATTTTAAGAAAGAGAATTTAGAGGCTCAAAAAAGACGAAACCCTTTACACATATTCACATAGCTAGGAAGTGATAAAGCCAAGATCCAAACCTGGAGGTTTCCCACACCAAATTCCGTGCCTGCTGTAATTCTATCCTAACCTAACCATTGCTGTAAGACTTACTCTAACTTATAAAGAAACTTTTGTAAAGTTTGGTTCTGATCATTTTCCCTGTAGAAGGGAGGAAAGGAGAGCAAATGTGAGCCTCTGCAGGGGAAAATCAGCACAGACTTTTAAAAAATGATTACTTCATGCTAAAGAGATGAAAGTACACATCATAAACATAATTTGACTGGGAGTATATTTTTTGAGTAACTATATCAGAGATAAATCTGTTTGAGACCAGATAACAGGCATATATTGAACTCTAATATTGGTTAAATTTTGTTTTCCTACATGAGATAGAACAGCTGAGGCAGTAGTAGTCACCAGTTCCTCAAAATGGGTAATCAGTGGAGATGATCCCAGGAAAAGGAAGCTGCTCTATAGGATCTGGGCTGGGACAAATGATGAGCTGCCTCTGCTTTTGTAGACCATGGAAGAGAGAGAACACCATCAAAGGATTGAGAAACAGCTTGGTACATCCTTTCCCTGATACACTATTTTTTTTATCTTGCACCATCTAAGCAGAACTTTGGGTGTGATCCAATGTTCCCATATTTCAAGGGGAATCACTAATAACGTAAGGAGCTGTTAACCACTTCCGTATCCACAGGTAGTACCCAAAGACTGTGTTGGTATCCTGAAGAGTAAACAAGAGTAGGAAAAGTGAATGAATACTTAACATATTTCTTTGTCTATTTTAAGACACAATAAATCTATCTTCTTTACGGGAGTGTCTGATTTGAATGCTCAATTTATAGATAAATTTTCTTACACTCAGAAATATGCTTTTAAATTTCTTTTTTTTTTTTTAAAGATTTTATTTATTTATTTGACAGAGGGAGAGAGATCACAACTAGGCAGAGAAGCAGGCAAAGGGGGAGGTGGTGGGGGGGAGCAGGTCTCTGCTGAGCAGGGAGCCCAAGGCAGGGCTAGATCCCAGGACCCTGGGATCATGACCTGAGCTGAGGGCAGAGGCTTTATCCACTGACCCACCCAGGCACCCCTGTCTTTAAATCTCTTAAATTAAATTAGAAGTTATTCTGGAATATGAGGTGCATCTATCATTTCGTGGTCTGCTATTTTCGTAAATTTTCTATGTTACTACAGTGTTCACTATCATAATTTTAACGGCTCCACACAAACAAGGTTATATTTATATGGTTACCTTAATAACAAACATCTATCTAATTGTGCTTATTTACTTTTTTAGGCACCACAAATACTCTTTTTATGGAAATCTTTGGATTGGACATTCACACTTTTTAAAAGTATCAGTTGATATCTTAAAAGAGTTTCTGAAAAATGGAAATATTGTCTATGTGCATACCATTTAAAAATGTTTAGAAAAGTCTATGGCCATACCAACCTGAATGCGCCTGATGCTCTCTAAGAAGGGTCAGGCCTGGTTAGTACTTGGATGGGAGAATGCTGAGAAATAACAGGTGCTGTAGGCTTAAAAAAAAAAAAAAAAGATAATATGCCACAAGAGGGAGGCATTTTGTGCCCTTGATGGACACTTTTCTACATATAATATAATTTCAGAAGTATATACCTCATTCCAGCATATCTTTTGGGGGACTTGGCATGAATTAGAGTGTGATAATGAATTTTTTTTCTAAAAAAAAAATAGAATTAAAAACATTTTTCTCTGATTTAGCAAGCTACAAAGATAGTCCATCAGGATTACCCACACAAAAATGTTGGGCTATATATTTGCTTAGCTTGACATAGTCATTTTTTTTTAAAGATTTTATTTATTAATTATTTGACAGACAGAGATTACAAGTAGACTGAGAGGCAGGCAGAGAGAGGAAGGGAAGCAGGCTCCCTGCTGAGCAGAGAGCTCAATGTGGAGCTGGATCCCAGGACCCTGGGATCATGACCTGAGCTGAAGGCAGAGGCTTTAACCCACTGAGCCACCCAGGTGCCCTGACATAGTCATTTTTTAAGCTACTCTTCAATATTGAGCTATAAAAATTTTACAGATAGTAATATTCAGATAGCAAATCAGAAATTCAACTTTTTCGGGTTTTTCTGACAAAATTAATTTCTGATGTATTATACATATGATTGTTTTTATCCTTGCCCAAGCTAATGTATGCTGGGATCATAATTGAAGTTGGATTCATTGAAAATTTTATTTTGTTGGTTACATATTAAGTAGTACTTCAAATGATGTTTGAACTCAAATCTATATAGTGCTTAGTGTTAACACACAAAGCAGGAATACTTGATTTCATATATTTTTACATTCACAATTGCCTAACCCAGATTATTTTGAGTCAGTCAAAGAGCTCAATTAATAATTTATATAACCAAAAGTAATTTTGCTTTCTTAAATATTAAAAGGGACATAAGAGCATTTCATATTTGCTCCTTAAAAATGTATTTCAATGTTCAGTTATTTTACTTTATGTACCCCTTTCCCCAGCTTTATTAGGATATAATTGACACATAACATTGTGTGAGCTTAAGATGCATGGTGTGGTGATTTGATACATGTATATACTGCAAAATGATTACCACAATAAAGTTAGTTAACCCATTCATCACCTTTCAAAGTGACTTTTTTATTGAAGAGAATATTTCAGATTTATTCTCTTCACAACTGTAAGGTATATGATACAGTATTATTACTGCGGTCACCATGCTGAATGTTACATCTCTAAAATTTTATAACCCTTGACCAAGGTTGCCGCACTGTCCCCATCCTCCAGTCCCTGGTAAACACCATTCTATCCTGTTTCCATTAGTTTAGCTTTTTCATAAATTCCACAAATAAGTGAGATCATACAGTATTTGTCTTTCTCTGTCTGACATTTTACTTACCATAATTGTTTGGCTATGTTTATTTACACAATATGCTATAGTACAAATCAAAAATCAATGGAGCCCTGGGTGTGGTGCATGAACAATGAATTTTAGAACACTGAAAAAAGTAAAATTAAATTAAATTAAAAAAATCAATGTAGTAGCAACTAAAAATTGATCACTTTTATATAGATACTTTTTTCAGGTCAAAAGTAAGAATAAGTTATGTTACCAATGGATACAGGACAGTTGATCTATTATTTTGCATATGGGACTTTGATGACTATCATATCCAAATCATATTTGTGAAAATTAATATATTGGTTGACTTACAGAACCACTGACAACTCACAAAATTTTGACTGATAGCAAGGATTATCATATACTCTATTTCTTGCTTTCCAATTCAATTCAGAGACTGTAGGTGATATATGACACCAATTAAGGTGTCATATATTTGTACTTGAATCTATACATGGTAATGTTTTGTATTTATGAAAGATTTCCCTGAATTACATTACTGATTACTAAATTTAAATATATCTTAAAAAAAGGTTTTTCAGATTTATGTAATCCTTGTGCCTATGTGCAGTGACAAACCTGGAATGATATGAGGCAGGAAATGGTAAGGGATGATGTTGGTCAGTGTCATGTTCATGATGCCTGGTGGCATCTCCCACAAATCAAAATTTCAAAATTACATGTCATTCTTGATACACTGAGACCTTATGGTAGTCAAAGTTCCATGAAATTTAAAAGAAGTCATCCATGTAATGACACTATCCTGGTGTTATTAATATTATAAATTTTCGTATGAAATTTTCCACTCAAGCATTGTGAACAGGAGTCCACCTGGTCCCAGGGTGACCTCTATCAGACATGTCTGGTGCAAAGTGTGTATAAGCTTGTAAGATTGTTCACTTGTTTATTTTCCCCATAAGATGATAAGACAGTGAATTCTCCTAACCCTTGCCAAGAAGCCTTTCTCCATTGCTTTTCTCCTAAGAAGTTGAAGCTTTCAGGTGGATGATAAAATGGGGCAAAAAAATATGAATTTCATTTTTTTTAATTTTATTTTTTATAAACACGTAATATATTTTTATCCCCAGGGGTACAGGTCTGTGAATCGCCAGGTTTACACACTTCACAGCACTCATCATAGCACATACCCTCCCCAATGTCCATAATCCCACCCCCCCAACCCCCCTCCCCCCATTAACCCTCAGTTTGTTTTGTGAGATTAAGAGTCACTTATGGTTTGTCTCCCTCCCAATCCCATCTTGTTTCATTTACTCTTCTCCTACCCCCTTAACCCACCATGTTGCATCTCCTCTCCCTCATATCAGGGAGATCATATGATAGTTGTCTTTCTCTCATTGACTTATTTCGCTAAGCATGATACCCTCTAGTTCCATCCATGTCGTCGCAAATGGCAAAATTTCATTTCTTTTGATGGCTGCATAGTATTCCATTGTGTATATATACCACATCTTCTTTATCCATTCGTCTGTTGATGGACATCTAGGTTCTTTCCATACTTTGGCTATTGTAGACATTGCTGCTATAAACATTCGGGTGCACGTGCCCCTTTGGATCACTACGTTTGTATCTTTAGGGTAAATACCCAGCAGTGCAATTGCTGGGTCATAGGGTAGTTCTATTTTCAACATTTTGAGGAACCTCCATGCTGTTTTCCAGAGTGGTTGCACCAGCTTGCATTCCCACCAACAGTGTAGGAGGGTTCCCCTTTCTCCGCATCCTTGCCAGCATCTGTCATTTCCTGACTGGTTAATTTTAGCCATTCTGACTGGTGTGAGGTGGTATGTCATTGTGGTTTTGATTTGTATTTCCCTGATGCCGAGTGATTTGGAGCACTTTTTCATGTGTCTGTTGGCCATCTGGATGTCTTCTTTGCAGAAATGTCTGTTCATGTCCTCTGCCCATTTCTTGATTGGATTATTTGTTCTTTGGGTGTTGAGTTTGCTAAGTTCTTTATAGATTTTGGACACTAGCCCTTTATCTGATATGTCATTTGCAAATATCTTCTCCCATTCTGTCAGTTGTCTTTTGGTTTTGTTAACTGTTTCCTTTGCTGTGCAAAAGCTTTTGATCTTGATGAAATCCCAATAGTTCATTTTTGCCCTCGCTTCCCTTGCCTTTGGCGATGTTCCTAGGAAGATGTTGCTGCGGCTGAGGTCGAAGAGGTTGCTGCCTGTGTTCTCCTCAAGGATTTTGATGGATTCCTTTCTCACATTGAGATCCTTCATCCATTTTGAGTCTATTTTCGTGTGTGGTGTAAGGAAATGATCCAATTTCATTTTTCTGCATGTGGCTGTCCAATTTTCCCAACACCATTTGTTGAAGAGGCTGTCTTTTTTCCATTGGATATTCTTTCCTGCTTTGTCGAAGATTAGTTGACCATAGAGTTGAGGGTCTATTTCTGGGCTCTCTATTCTGTTCCATTGATCTATGTGTCTGTTTTTGTGCCAGTACCATGCTGTCTTGATGATGACAGCTTTGTAATAGAGCTTGAAGTCCAGAATTGTGATGCCACCAACTTTGGCTTTCTTTTTCAATATTGCTTTGGCTATTCGAGGTCTTTTCTGGTTCCATATAAATTTTAGGATTATTTGTTCCATTTCTTTGAAAAAAATGGATGGTACTTTGATAGGAATTGCATTAAATGTGTAGATTGCTTTAGGTAGCATAGACATTTTCACAATATTTATTCTTCCAATCCAGGAGCATGGAACATTTTTCCATTTCTTTGTGTCTTCCTCAATTTCTTTCATGAGTACTTTATAGTTTTCTGTGTATAGATTCTTAGCCTCTTTGGTTAGGTTTATTCCTAGGTATCTTATAGTTTTGGGTGCAATTGTAAATGGGATGGACTCCTTAATTTCTCTTTCTTCTGTCTTGTTGTTGGTGTAGAGAAATGCAACTGATTTCTGGGCATTGATTTTATATCCTGACACTTTACTGAATTCCTGTACAAGTTCTAGCAGTTTTGGAGTGGAGTCTTTTGGGTTTTCCACATATAGTATCATATCATCTGGAAGAGTGATAGTTTGCCTTCTTCTTTGCCGATTTGGATGCCTTTAATTTCCTTTTGTTGTCTGATTGCTGAGGCTAGGACTTCTAGTACTATGTTGAATAGCAGTGGTGATAACGGACATCCCTGCCGTGTTCCTGACCTTAGCGGAAAAGCTTTCAGTTTTTCTCCATTGAGAATGATATTTGCGGTGGGTTTTTCATAGATGGCTTTGATAATATTGAGGTATGTGCCCTCTATCCCTACACTTTGAAGAGTTTTGATCAGGAAGGGATGCTGTACTTTGTCAAATGCTTTTTCAGCATCTATGGAGAGTATCATATGGTTCTTGTTCTTTCTTTTATTAATGTGTTGTATCACATTGATTGATTTGCGGATGTTGAACCAACCTTGCAGCCCTGGAATAAATCCCACTTGGTCGTGGTGAATAATCCTTTTAATGTACTGTTGAATCCTATTGGCTAGTATTTTGGCAAGAATTTTTGCATCTGTGTTCATCAAGGATATTGGCCTGTAGTTCTCTTTTTTGATGGGATCCTTGTCTGGTTTTGGGATCAAGGTGATGCTGGCCTCATAAAATGAGTTTGGAAGTTTTCCTTCCATTTCTATTTTTTGGAACAGTTTCAGGAGAATAGGAATTAGTTCTTCTTTAAATGTTTGGTAGAATTCCCCCGGGAAGCCGTCTGGCCCTGGGCTTTTGTTTGTTTGGAGATTTTTGATGACTGTTTCAATCTCCTTACTGGTTATGGGTCTGTTCAGGCTTTCTATTTCTTCCTGGTTCAGTTGTGGTAGTTTATATGTCTCTAGGAATGCATCCATTTCTTCCAGATTGTCAAATTTGTTGGCGTAGAGTTGCTCATAGTATGTTCTTATAATTGTCTGTATTTCTTTGGTGTTCGTTGTGATCTCTCCTCTTTCATTCATGATTTTATTTATTTGGGTCCTTTCTCTTTTCTTTTTGATAAGTCTGGCCAGGGGTTTATCGATCTTATTAATTCTTTCAAAGAACCAGCTCCTAGTTTCGTTGATTTGTTCTATTGTTTTTTTGGTTTCTATTTCATTGATTTCTGCTCTGATCTTTATGATTTCTCTTCTCCTGCTGGGTTTAGGGTTTCTTTCTTGTTCTTTCTCTAGCTCTTTTAGGTGTAGGGTTAGGTTGTGTACCTGAGACCTTTCTTGTTTCTTGAGAAAGGCTTGTACCGCTATATATTTTCCTCTCAGGACTGCCTTTGTTGTGTCCCACAGATTTTGAACCGTTGTGTTTTCATTATCATTTGTTTCCATGAATTTTTTCAATTCTTCTTTAATTTCCTGGTTGACCCATTCATTCTTTAGAAGGATGCTGTTTAGTCTCCATGTGTTTGGGTTCTTTCCAAATTTCCTCTTGTGATTGAGTTCTAGCTTCAGAGCATTGTGGTCTGAAAATATGCAGGGAATGATTCCAATCTTTTGATAACGGTTGAGACCTGATTTAGGACCGAGAATGTGATCTATTCTGGAGAATGTTCCATGTGCACTAGAGAAGAATGTGTATTCTGTTGCTTTGGGATGAAATGTTCTGAATATATCTGTGATGTCCATCTGGTCCAGTGTGTCATTTAAGGCCTTGATTTCCTTGTTGATCTTTTGCTTGGATGATCTGTCCATTTCAGTGAGGGGAGTGTTAAAGTCCCCTACTATTATTGTATTATTGTCGATGTGTTTCTTTGATTTTGTTATTAATTGGTGTATATAGTTGGCTGCTCCCATGTTAGGGGCATAGATATTTAAAATTGTTATATCTTCTTGTTGGACAGTTCCTTTGAGTATGATATAGTGTCCTTCCTCATCTCTTATTATAGTCTTTGGCTTAAAATCTAATTGATCTGATATAAGGATTGCCACTCCTGCTTTCTTCTGATGTCCATTAGCATGGTAAATTCTTTTCCACCCCCTCACTTTAAATCTGGAGGTGTCTTCAGGTTTAAGATGAGTTTCTTGTAGGCAACATATAGATGGGTTTTGTTTTTTTATCCATTCTGATACCCTGTGTCTTTTGATTGGGGCATTTAGCCCATTCACATTCAGGGTAACTATTGAGAGATATGAATTTAGTGCCATTGTATTGCCTGTAAGGTGACTGTTATTGTATATTGTCTCTGTTCCTTTCTGATCTACTACTTTTAGGGTCTCTCTTTGTTTAGAGGACCCCTTTCAATATTTCCTGTAGAGCTGGTTTGGTATTTGCAAATTCTTTCAGTTTTTGTTTGTCCTGGAAACTTTTAATCTCTCCTTCTATTTTCAATGATAGCCTAGCTGGATATAGTATTCTTGGCTGCATGTTTTTCTCGTTTAGTACTCTGAATATATCATGCCAGCTCTTTCTGGCCTGCCAGGTCTCTGTGGATAAGTCCGCTGCCAATCTAATATTTTTACCATTGTATGTTACAGACTTCTTTTCCCGGGCTGCTTTCAGGATCTTCTCTTTGTCACTAAGACTTGTAAATTTTACTATTAGGTGACGGGGTGTGGACCTATTCTTATTGATTTTGAGGGGGGTTCTCTGAACCTCCTGGATTTTGATGCTTGTTTCCTTTGCCATATTGGGGAAATTCTCTCCAATAATTCTCTCCAATATACCTTCTGCTCCCCTCTCTGTTTCCTCTTCTTCTGGAATCCCAATTATTCTAATGTTGTTTTGTCTTATGGTGTCACTTATCTCTCGAATTCTCCCCTCATGGTCCAGTAGCTGTTTGTCCCTCTTTTGCTCAGCTTCTTTATTCTCTGTCATTTGGTCTTCTATATCACTAATTCTTTCTTCTGCCTCATTTATCCTAGCAGTGAGAGCCTCCATTTTTGATTGCACCTCATTAATAGCTTTTTTGATTTCAACTTGGTTAGATTTTAGTTCTTTTATTTCTCCAGAAAGGGCTTTTATCTCTCCGGAGAGGGTTTCTCTAATATCTTCCATGCCTTTTTCGAGCCTGGCTAGAACCTTGAGAATCGTCATTCTGAACTCTAGATCTGACATATTACCAATGTCTGTATTGATTAGGTCCCTAGCCTTTGGTACTGCCTCTTGTTCTTTTTTTTGTGGTGAATTTTTCCGCCTTGTCATTTTGTCCAGATAAGAGTATATGAAGGAGCAAGTGAAATACTAAAAGGGTGGCAACAACCCCAGGAAAATATGCTTTAGCCAAATCAGAAGAGATCTCAAATCGTGAGGGGGGAGAAAGGGGATAAAAAGAGGTTCAGAAAGAAGAAAAAAAAAAA
>NW_019154105.1:20420299-20582436 GCF_002288905.1 Enhydra lutris kenyoni | reverse complement strand
AATTAAAAAAAGAAAACCAATAAAGAAAAAATATAAAAAGGAAAAAAATATATATATATATTAGATAAACTAGTTAAAAAATGTTAAAAAGGAAAGGGTAAAAGTTAAAAAAATTTAGCAGAAGAAGAAAAATAAATTGAAAAAGAAAAAAAATTAAATTAACTGCAAGGCTAAAGAATCATGGGGAGAAAGCCATGAGTTCCGTGCTCTGCTTTCTCCTCCTTTGGAATTCCGCTGCTCTCCTTGGTATTGAAACTGCACTCCTTGGTAGGTGAACTTGGTCCTGGCTGGGCTTCTTGTTGATCTTCTGGGGGAGGGGCCTGTTGCAGTGATTCTCAAGTGTCTTTGCCCCGGGCGGAGTTGCACCGCCCTTACCCGGGGCCGGACTGAGTAATCCGCTCGGGTTTGCTTTCGGGAGCTTTTGTTCCCTGAGCGCTTTCCGTAGAGTTCTGGAGGGCGGGAATGAAGATGGCGGCCTCCTGGTCTCCAGCCTGGAGGAGCCGAGAGCCCGGGGCCCCACTCCTCAGTGCGCCCTCAGAGAATAGCGCCGATTTACTCCCGTCACCCTGCCTCCGGCCACGCTCTGAGCTGACCGAGCCTGCGACCGGTTCAAGGTAACCCCGAGCTTAGAGCTTACTCCTCGGCTCCGTCTCTGTAGCTGGCTTCCCTGTTCTAATACCTGTAATCTCTGCTACACTCAGACACCCCCGATCCTTCTGTGACCCTGCGGGACCTGAGGCCACGCTGACCCTGCGTGGGCTTCACCCCGGTTAAGCCTCTGGAGCGATGTCCCTCAGTGGAACAGACTTTTAAAAGTCCCGATTTTGTGCTCCGTTGCTCCGCCGCTTGCTGGGAGCCGGCCCCTCCCCCCGCAGTCTATCTTCCCGTCGCTTTGGATTCACTTCTCCGCCAGTCCTACCTTTTAGAAAGTGGTTGATTTTCTGTTTCTAGAGTTGCTGTTCTTCCCTTCGATCTCCTGTTGGATTTGTAGGTGTTTGCAATCTTTAGATAAGCTATCTAGCTGATCTCCCGCTACCTGAAGTAGTCTCAGCCTGCTACTTCTCTGCCATCTTGACTCAAAAAATATGAATTTCTTGGTGCTGCAATATTAAAAGCAGTTTGCTCCATGTTTGTATATAATCTGGCTTTGATTAGAAGCCCACAAAATCTTGCCCCAAAGAACAATAGAGTGACCCTTTGTTAAAACTTGTCTGGAAAGGTTTGTGGAATTCTATGTGTTGTCTAGCATAATCATGAATAGGGTCGCTTTCAATTTTACAGGCTGTACTGGATGGTAAGTTATATAATCAAACTACTTAGATGACCATCTTGAATTCTTTTTTCTCCCTATTCCATAGCTGAAATTATGAAGGCCTCCAGTTCCCTCCCAAAGAGACTTCTATTTTGTGTTCTTTCATGAGTACTCCGGGAATTTAAGGCAGAGCTTAAAGTTTTAGGAACTTCTGATTTTAGGAGGAATCCAGTTTTAACATCTCAATTACATGATATAGTAGAAAGGGGCTTGACCACTAGAGTGAGAGAAAACCTAGGTTTACATTTCAGCTTTTATACTTAGTAGGTACTGTACTTTATAAAAGGTTTTAGCTTTCTAGCCAATTGGATAATTCATTATTTATAACTTTCTCTTCTCATTCCTCTGTAGTTTTTTCTAGGAAAAATGCTTTCATATACGAGGTACTCAATAAATATTTGTTAAATGAAGAAAGTTAGGAATGACTTTGGGTCATCAGTTTTCATAGGGATGAGAAGTAAAAATAAGCACGTGTATGTTTTTGGAATATAGTAAGCCTTCCTTCTTCCTCCTAAAGCACTTGGTAGTAGTGTTCAATATTTTTTAGTTGAAATTATCTCTTCTTTTTTATTATATCATTCACTCATTATTTAACCAAAGTTGTTTAAAAATGTTTAATTTAAAGCCATTAAAATATGGAGACCAGATAGTTCATTCTATGCTTTAAAGAAGAGCAGATGCCATCAGGTCCTTATGACATTTCCAAATAAATATTCAAAATAATCAAAATATTGCCTTCTAAACAAAGTTTGCAGTCTTGCCTTGAACTTATACCTAAAAAATAAGTCAGAAATTCAAATTACCATACAAATTTTCTCCCTACAACATTGGCAAAGGCAGTCGTAAAAAGTAGGTTAAGTACTATAATTTACAAAGTGATTTTTAATCTCCAAGGCCATGAATACATGAAAACATTTGTATTATTCATTATACTCTCCTCTTGCATTGCCTGAATCTCCCAACTGGTCTACTGAACACCACCACAGAACTATGGTGTATAAAATATTTCCTAGGGAGTTTTCAATTGGTAAAAACTTTCTGAGTGATAAATAATAACAAAACCAAATCAAAAGACAAATAATAAACTAGGAAAAATAATGCTTGAACACACAAAATAAATTGCCAATTTTCTTAGCTTTTAAAAAGAGTGCTACTCATTCAAACAGGAAAAAGTTTAAGAAAAATGAACACAAAATACCCAAAAGAAGAACAAAAATAGTATATGAAGAGATAACTTATTTTTTTAAGATTTTATTTATTTTTTTATTTGAGAGAGAAAGAGAGAGAGATTGAGAGCATGAGTGGGAGGAAGGGCAGAGAGAGAAGCAGACTCCCTGTGGATCAGGGAAACCAAGTGGGACTAGATCCCAGACCCTTGGGATCATGACCTGAACTTAACCTACTTAACCACTAAGGTGCCCTATGAAAAGATCATTTACAAAATTAAGAAAAATAACAATGAGACTATCTAGTAACATATGAACAGATGGCCAATTCTGTCCATAACTGAAGAAATGTAAATGAAAACAAGAAATAATTTTCAACAATATGGTTGATATAAAGTATCATTTAGGGTGTGGGGAAATGTGTCTAAATTAAATACACTCTTATACATCTGATGATAGTATAATTTTGCACAAATTTTTAATGATTTGCAGTGATTTAAAATGGGGGATCATTTTACTTAGTATTTCAATCTTTATCACCTGTATTAAAAAATAACACATTTCTCAAGGCAGTTTGTGAAAATTTTTCATTGCAACATTGTTTATATTGCCTAAATATTTAATTATTGGAAACATATTAAGCATTAAAACTCAGTACTTGATAAAATAAAATGGAACACCAAATATTCATCTAAAAGAATAGGATAGTTGGGGTGCCTGGGTGGCTCAGTGGGTTAAGCCTCTGCCTTCAGCTCTGGTCATGATCTCAGGTCCTGGAATTGAGCCCCGCATTGGGCTCTCTGCTTGGCAGGGAGTCTGCTTCCCTTCCTCTCTCTGCCTGCCTGTCTGCCTACTTGTGATCTCTGTCTGTCAAATAAATAAATAAATATTTAAAAAAATACAATAGTTGTATATGCATTGATATGGAGACATCTCCAATCTATATTATTATTATTAAAGATCTTATTTATTTATTTGACAGAGAGAGAGAGAGAGAGATCACAAGTAGACAGAATGGAAGGCAGGCAGAGAGAGGGGGAAGCAGGCCCCCTGCTAAGCAGAGAGCCTGATGCGGGGCTCGATCCCAGGACCCCGAGATCATGACCTGAGCCAAAGGCAGAGGCTTAACCCACTGAGCCACCCAGGTTCCCCTCCAATCTATATTATTAAAGGAAAGGCATGATGCTTGCTACATTCCAGAGTCTTCTGTAGGAATTCGCTAATGTATTCCTACAGTATTCCTATGGGTTAGTACTAGCTTGTTTTTTTGTTTTGTTTTGTCTTCATTTTAGGGAATAGAAGAGAAAAAAATGGTGTGGGGGAGGATTAACTCAAGATCACAGAAGTAAACATTGAATAGCATCCAGTTTGATTCCAAATGATGTATATTCAGTCATAATGTACTTTCCTAAGTATGTTTCTGCATCCCAGTCTATTTCATAAACTTAATTCTGTGTTTAGGTGCTGACACCACATTGCCATAGTTATCATACAAAGAATTTCGATACATGGTTCACTCGACATTTAATGTTCCACATAAATCTTAGAATAAAAATCAATTGAAATTTTAATGGACTTGCTATAAATGTATAGATTAGTGTTAAGAGTTGTTACCTATATACTTTTGAATCCTTCTTATTGGACCATGGTCTGGTTCTATTTATTCAGGTCTTTCTCATTATTGATGCTTTTTTTTAAATTTTGTCTAAATAGGGATCTTGCACATTTACAGTAAGGTTGATGTCTTATTATTTTATTTTTATGATTTTATTTTATTAAAATGCCCCTTCTGTTATAGAAAATACATTTGTTTTTAATTTTATTGCTGTTTTTATTTATTTGAGTGCACAGGCAGTAATTATAAAGGTTAACCTGTGGTCATTGATCCCTCCCATCTTTCTAGCTCTCTTTTTCACTATAAATTCTTTAGCTACAAATTTTCCTACCATGAACATTTTCAGAGCCCAAACTCCCCAGATTGAAGACACTGATTATCCTCTCATTACTGTATACTTTTTCTGAAAGGAGCTATTTTTTGTTTGATTTGCTTTATTTTTTATGACTTTAATTAATGTGTAATTGACAAAGTTGTACATTTTAAGATGCACAGCTTGAAATAATCAAGCTAATTAACATATCTATCACCTCATATAGTTAATCATTTTCTTTCTTTCCTTTTTCTGGGCATGTGTGTGTGGGTGTGTCTCTGTGTGTGTGTGATGAGAACACTTAAGATCCCTTGGCAAATCCCAAGTATACAATACAATATTGCTAATTATTGTCACTTGCTGTAACTTAGATCTCAAGAACTTATTCATCTTGTAAGACTTGGACTTTGTATTCCTTCACAAACATCTCCCAATATCCTCTCCCCACAGCCCCTGGTAACCACCATTCTATTCTCTTGTTTCTACGGTTTTGACTATTTCAGATTCCACATCTAAGTGAGATCATGCAGTACTTATCTTTCTATGTCTGGTTTATTTCACCTAGCATATTGTCCTCCAGGTTCATCTATATTGTCACAAATTACAGAATTTTCTTCCTTTTTAAGGCTTTATAGAATCCTAGGGCAGGCCACCCACAGATGGGCCACTTTGGCATGAAGATTATTCTGAGCTGAAGGTAACCAAGACTCTACAATCTCGGGAAAAATTTTTGCCCCTTTCTTAACTACATAGAAAAATCTAAATTTGGGGTCTTTCCCAGAATAAGTGTCATTAGCAGATATAAATTTTATCTGAGTGACACAGCTATATGACAGGGTAAACATCTAATTACTAAACATCTGCTCTTCTTCTAATTGCCCTGTGAGTTGTTTTCCTTTCCTCTGAAGTCCCAGACCTCTTCCCTCTTCTCCTTAGTTCAGGATGACATATATACCTCATTTTGCTTACCTGTCTTTGCAATTTTCATGTCTGTGTGAATTCTCCACATGTCTGCTATTACATTTTATTTTCTTCTTTTAATCTGTCTCATGTCAATTTGATTCTTAGTCCAGCTAGAAGGACCCTTGAAGGGGTCAGAAAATTTTGCTCTTGAATAGCTCAATAACATTACATTGTTTATGTAACACACTTTTAATATCCATTCATCTGTTGGTGGACATTTCAGTGGTTTCCATATCTTGGCTAGTGTGGGTAATGCTGCCATGAACACGGGAGTGAAGGTATCTCTTTAAGATTCTGATTTTTTTCCTTTGGATATATACCCAGAAGTGGGATTGATGGATCATAAGGTGGTTCTATTTTTAATTTTTGATGTATCTCCATGTTTTTTAATAATGATTTTACCAATTAAAATTCCATCCAAGAGTGTATAAGGGTTCTCTTTTCTCTGCATCTTCAATATTTATTGTCTTTTGACCAGAAAGAAAGAAAGAGAGAGAGAGAAGGAGAGAGAGAGGGAGGGAAGAAGAAAGGAGGAAGGGAAATGGAGAGAAAAATCTCTCTTGTCTTTTTGATAGTAGACATTCTAGTAGGTGTTAGTTAATTCCTCATTGTAATTTTCATTTGCATTTCCCTGATGATTAATGTTATTGGATACTTTTTCATATATTTGTTGACCATTTGTATGTATTTATTTTGAAAAATGTCTGTTCAGGCTCTTTGCCCATTTTTTCAAATAAGATTACTTGGTTTTTTTTGTTTGATTTTTTTTTTTTTTTTTTTTTTGCTTTTGAGTTGTATGAGATCCTTGAGGATGTGAATCCCATTTTGTAGGTTGCCTTTTCCCCATGTGTACCATTTCCTTTACTGTGAAGTTTTTTTTCTTTCTTTCTTTCTTTCTTCTTTTTTATTTTTTTAGTTTGATGGCATGACAACATGTGATCTATCATGTAGAATACACATGTGTGCTTCAGAAGAATGTGTATTTGTCTGCTGTCTGTTAACTGGATAGCTCTATATATGTCTCTTAGGTTCATTTGGTCTATGTTGTTCAGTTGGCTGTTTCTTTATTGATTTTCCATTTGATTCACATTTTCTCTCTCTGCCTACAATTTTCTCTCTTGCTTATTTTCTCCCTTATTCTCCCCCAAATTCCTCTTGGCTAAAGACTACTGATCTTTCAAGAAGCAGTCCCTGCTATATTTATATAAGGCAGCTTTTCTAGTCTCTCCTCGGTAGTTCTTTTTTTCATAACTTTTATCAACTGCATGCATTTCTCATAAAACTACTGAACTTCATTTTGCCATTTGCTTACTTTCTTTCCTTTTTTTGTGTGTGTGGGTATATATGTAACTTTTCACTTTCTTTTTTTTTAAATTATTTTTATTAACATATTATGTATTACTTGCCCCAGGGATACAGGTCTGTGAATCATCAGACTCACACATTTCACAGCACTCACCAGCTCACTTATCTTCTTAAAAAGATATTGCCTTACTCTTGTGGTGTCTCTGTTGTTTACATTGTTGTTTATATTGTTTCAGACAAATTTAAGGTGCTGAGTAAATGTTACTTAACCTAATTAAGAGGAAAACATTCATGAACTGGTAAATTTTGCTTATTTACTTAACCTAATTAAGAGGAAAAGGTTCATGAACTGGTAAAGTTTTGACTTTATGGAAATAATAATACAGTAGGGAGTACATTGACTTATTTTTTTGTTTCTATTCAATACTTTCACCACCCAAAAAAGAAATCTAACTGAAATATATTCAAGGGTATGAGATAATCTCTGAAGTATGGTAATTTATTGCATCATGGCAGAACAGCTAAAATGGTACATGGAATTATGATTAAATATGGAACATTATTTTTAATAGACAGGTATTTAAGGTTCATTCAAGTCTTCATGTGAGTCCACAAAGCAGATCATGCCCATCTGTTGTCTTCTTACGTTATTCAGTTGTTTTCAATGGATGCCAAGGAGGAGTTACTACTTCTATGTGAATCTTACCACAAAGGCTTTAGATAATTAAAAATGATAGAATTGGGACAGACTGCTAAACATAAACAGAAGGATAAAAAGACATCTGGCATAATTAACAGTGAATAAACCAGGTTTAAGTAGCCTGAGTATAAAGCACATTGGAACATCATGAAAAACTGAAAAACCTCTGTTGAAAGATAATTCTGCTGATATATAACTTAAAATATTTCTTTTCAATTGAATTTTTATTAATTGGGACATTTCCATAATGTGGGATATTTGGTTTTTAGATTTCATCTGCTCCTGCTGTTTATTTCTCAGTTGAAGTCATAATCTTTTGTTTGTGGCATTGAAATTGGCTTATGTAGAGATGATTATGATGTACATTCAGACAATTGTGACTTCAGGTGAGAAATAAGCAGCAGGAACAGATGAACTCTTAGCAATAGAGAAACTATTTTCATGCAAATATCTCCACAGTGACAGAAAGATGAGAAAAAGAATTACAGAACACAGAAGGCTTACAAAAATATTATTTCATGATATTGAATGATTTTCTGGGTTTCTGTGTGTGTGTGTGTGTGTGTGTGTGTGTATGTAGAAGAATCAATCAGAACATTTTTAGAAACATATTCGTATGTTACTATAAATACCATTAAACTAGTTCTCCAAGAGAAATTGTATTCATTTGTTTCTATTACTAAATCAAATACAGTATCAGCAGGCATGCCTGTTCTGCTAGCTTCTGAAAACCAAAACTAGCTGCAGTGCTACAGTTTAAGCATTTAAAATCCAGGAAGCAAATTTATTCAGTAAAATAAGAATTTGATATACAGTTTGATGAGATGTGTTTCTGTTTAGATGTTTTGTATAGCAATCTGCTTTTTAAAAAAGAAAAAAAAAGAGAAATGGAAGGCAGAGTCATCTAGACTAGATATAGATGCATACATTATCTAAATTACAACAAATTGAGATAGTCAACAGTCTATGCAGACAAGCCCTAATAGCATCCTTAAATCTACTTTAACACTTGCCATTTGTCAGTTCTTGGGTAGAGATATAAGATGGAAGTCAGATCACAGTAATATCCACCATATGCTATTTCCTATGATTTATGAATAAAGAATCAAGAAGATAAGAAATTATGTTGTAGAAGAAAAGAGCATAAAACTACAATTTTCACTCCTGTAATACTTAATTTGTAAATTGGTTCTTCATAGGTATGTCATTGACCTATATAATAATTTGAAGCTACAATTTATCAGTAAAAGTGGGATAACATCCCTCGCTCTTGGCCATATCCAATTCTTTTCAATTAAACCTAAAGATGGGATTCAGGTATTAATTACAGATAAAATGACACACTGATGGAGGAGAGTAAAGAGCTAAAATCTAGAGAGAGAATGCCAAGAGTCAAATCCAGTCTCTGTCATTGGATGAAAAAAGTTGCATTGCCAGACCTATCAAATATACTAACACATAGGAGTAGGGAAACGGGAAATCATCTTTCCTTCCTTGTCTCTCTCACTCTTGTTCTCTCTGTGTGTTTGTTTCTGTCTCTTCTTTATAGATAAACTCCTTATTTGATATAGATTCTATATATTTCTAATTTCCATCCCAATTGACTATAAAATATCCTCATATCATCAGGCTCATAGATGTACTGCTATCGATCAATGTTAGAAAAGGTTTATTTAGAATTCATTCCTATAGATAATCTAGAGCCTCTCTTCAGTCATTAATAGTATGAGACATTTGTCCTTAATTTACTATATCCAAAAAATGTCTTTCAGTAAAAACATTTTCAGTGTTTTTCATTTCCTTTCATTATAAATCACTATAACGTGTATTAATCTTTAATTTTCCTTTTATTTTGTTTGGGAGTTTATGTTCCTGTTTCCTTTTGTAGCTTGTTTGAAATCTGTTGAGTACCTACAGTTGGTGAGACACTAGATCAGACTCTATACATTCAGTGGTGAACAATTGAGGCATACTGCCTGTTTTCGCGATCCTTACAGGTCAGCGGGGGAGACAGAGTTAAACAAGCAAATACACGTGTAACCATCCTAAAAACTATTGTGTGCCATTAAGGAAAAGTGAAGAGATAATGATGAAGAATAATGGAAATATGTCTTATTAGCTAGGAAATGTCTCTCTGTGAAAGTGGTATTTTAGCTGATGGAGAAGTCAGATGTGAATGTCAGAAGTCAGAAGTCAGATGCAGAAGAGGATTTCATGAAAAGAAAATAGGCAGATTAAAAAAATAATCCTAGATTAAGGAGCATCTGGGTGGCTCAGTCAGTTAAGCATCTGAATGTTGGTTTCAGGTCAGGTCATTATCCCTGGGTTGTGAGACTGAGCCTCATGTAGGGCTCCGCCGTGAGCTCAGAGTCTGTTTGACATTCTTTACCTCTTCCTTTGCCCTTCCCCGTCTGTACTCTCTTTCTCTAAAACGAACGAATGAATGAATGAATAAATAAATAAATAAAATCTTCCAAAAAATCCTAAATTGATCTTGACTATTTTATCTCCCTTTGTTTATTTACATTTATAAAATGAGATCAGTGTTTCTTGCATACTTATAGTGGTCAAGGAATATGTGGAAAAATATGACATTAAAGTTTATGCAGGATTCAGATTAAATAAAACATCATAATCTATGCTCTGTATGGTGCAGTTGAAAGCCAAGTAAATGGATTAGCAGAATAATGAGGCAACAGGATTTTAGCTGGGTTCAGGTGAAGGGAAGAAATAGTAAGAAGGTGTTCTTTTGGGGAGGTGTCTTTTATGCTGGATTCAATGTTAACCAGCTATTTCTTTGAGAAATCACATTATCTTAGCTAGGCACAGTATTGCTTTATTGTTTTTATAGCCTTGATGTCACTGCTATAACTTTAGGCAATAACATAGTGACTCATAGCAAAAATAATTTTGGTCCTGGTAATACTTAAAAATCACTAAACACACCCAAACAGTCATGTAGCCTATGTCCTATAGCTACAGTTCCTCTCACCCCTCTTCAGGAAAAACCTTCATTTCTATTAACCTTGCTAGCTGTAACAATGAGGTCCTTTGTTAAATCTACTCTGCATTCTAGCAATATATATAAAAAAAGAGTATTATACATAAAACAGCATAAACCCAGAGAAGAAACATCCCTCACAGTTATAGGTCCATTTTTTCTGTAAAAAATTGAGTATCAATTTATAAACTCGGTTTTATTTCCACACAGCTTAAAAGTCATACGAATTCACATAGAATTGAATAGGTGTTTTAGTCGCTAGGAAATAAACTAAGTGGCTCTGATAAAGAGATGCTAAAATATAGAGACTAAAAAAGATAGAAGTCATTTTTTTTTCCCCTTCTTCAAAACTCAGAAGGAACTATTCAAGGCTAAGAGTCAGCCCTGTTCTATAAGGTTATCCAGGGGCTCAGGTTTCCTTCTACCTTGCTTCACCATCCCTAGGGTTTTGCCCTCATTCATAGAGTCAGAATAGGCACACTACAGCTGTACCCACATTATAGCCCTTTAGAAGAGGGGAAGAGGGAACACCCAACCACCCTAAGGCAAGACTCAGAAGCTGCACACCATAGTTGAGTTCACATACTAGTGATGAAATCAGTTAGATGGCCACAGGAAGCTACAGAGGAGGTTGGGAAACATAGCAGTCATAAGCCCATCTAACATGCTGGTAAGACAGTATGGTCCAAGTCACTAAAAGAAAGAAGGAATGAATCAATATTAAGAAAATCAGTCTCTGACACAAGGAGTATTTTTTAAACCACATGATCACTATCATAGTCTGTCTCATAATTGACATTCAAAACATTACCTATCCTTCAATTATGACAGATATAATCTTGATATTTAATATAGATGCTATGCCTCTAACTAAAAAATTCTTGATATTTTTTTAAACCTACATTTATCAACTTCTCTAGGAAATCATTTCTGGAGAACTTTATTCATCTCCGATGGTTCCTCCATACAACACAAAACCAGATATAGCACAGTTCGTACCTCTATTCATTCATTTACTTTTTATTTCAAAAATATTTAATAGGCACTTATACACTGATTGTATAGCAAATTCCAAATGTACACTGGTGTTCAAAATGCACATGGTCTCTCTGCTCATGAAGTCTGTAGACCAGTGGGGGAAATAGGGATTCAACACATTCAAATAAATGGAAACTTTTAAGTAACATGAGGGAGGTAAATAGTGCTATAGAATGGATAATAGGAAGATTTTGTCCAGTCAAAGAGTTGTGGGGAGGATTTTCTCAAGAGCTGATGATTACAGGAAGATGGGCTAGACAGAAGGCAGCCTTAGAGAAGGAGAAGGGTGGTGTATGACAGTGCCCCAGCAGAGGGAACAGCAGATTCCAGGGCCCTCTGTGGGAGTGTGCTCAACACTGGCTGGAGAGAATTAGTGGAAGATGGGTGAGAATAAAGCACAGAAGGCAAAGAAGTGACTGAGCTCAAGAACCAGGTAAGAAGATTACCTAGGGTTTTGAGATCTTAAGAGTTTTGTTGTCTATCATCAGAACAGTGAATTGTGATTGAGGAGCACAAGCAGGGAAAGAAGTGATCAGATTTCCACATCATAATGATCCTTCTGACAACAGTGCAGACAATCGTCACCCAAGGATAAAATGGTGTGGAGATTGTTCTTTTCCAGTAACCCAGGTAAGCATTAACTATGAATGGATTTGATTTATCAGTCTCTAAGTACAATTTTAGATCTCTGGACATTTTGTGTCCATTTTGGAAGAAAAAGAATAACTATGTATTTTAAAACCAACAATTTAAAAATAATCTAATCCAGCAGAGCATGTAGTATGGTATTTCCTATATTTTTATACATTCATAAGTGTCTACAAGCTTAGACATTAGACATTTACAATAATGTCCTAATGTTTCCATGAAGTAACACATATAATAGATTTGAATTTGAAAATAAGTATTTAACTAAAGAAAGATATTTTTCTTTAATCAATGATATTATTTAAATTGGAAACAAAGGAACATTCAAATGGAAATTATGTATCAACATTTGCATGTATAGATGAATACGAGACTTAAAAGAAATTTGAATACATTGTTAATCTGAGTGTATGCAAGAGGCCTCAGCTATGATTAAATTTTTAGATATGGATAAAACAAAAGTGAAACTTTTTTTTAAGGTTTTATTAATTTATTTGACAGAGAAATAGAGTGAGAGAGAATGCAGGCAGGGGAGCTTTAGGCTGAGGGAGGGGGAGAGAGAGAAGCAGACTCCTCACTGAGCAAGGAGCATTACCTGAGACTGGATCCCAGGACCCTGGGATCATGATCTGAGCTGAGAACAGATGTTTAACCAACTGAGCCACCTAGGCACCCCTAAAAGCAAATATTAAAGAGCTTAAAGTTGTTTCATCCAAAAGCCACCCACCACACCTCATAAATTCAAATATATTTAGGTTCTACATAAAAAGATGAGATGTATAAAAGCTCCAATCAAGAAATGATAGTTCCTATGTTTACTAGTGTTTATCTGAAATAACTCTGTAACTATATTTTTTGTTGTTTTTGTTTTCTATATGGATTGTTAAAGGGAGACTTTATTTGAATATATTTATTTATTTATTTATTTATTTATTTTTTTAAACACAATTTACTTTTTTTTTTTTTTTTTTTTAAGATTTTATTTATTTGACAGAGAGAAATCACAAGTAGGCAGAGAGGCAGGCAGAGAGAGAGGAGGAAGCAGGCTCCCCGCGGAGCAGAGAGCCCGATGCGGGGCTCGATCCCAGGACCCTGAGATCATGACCCGAGCCGAAGGCAGAGGCTTTAACCCACTGAGCCACCCAGGCGCCCCGATTTGAATATATTTAAATTAACTATTAAGCATTTAAGTATTGTCCTTTAGCAGAAATTCACGGATGAAAGTTATAAGTTAATTTTTTAACATCAAACACGGGAAAGTTCAGGGGAGCAGAATTTAAGGAGTAGCTTGGCAAGACAGGTGGGTGGAGAATCTGTTATGTCAAAATGTTTGAATGAATATAGGAGAGTCAGGATGAGTGTTATTTTCCTAGTTGGTCACTGTCTTCCTCCCACAGGACACATTTTTTCCCTCCCCTTAAAGTGCACATTTCATGATTTCTTGTTTTTTATTCTAATAAAACCAGTTTCTCTGAATGTAGTTGAAATTAATTAGTCCTTATCTAAAAATTTTAAAATGCTAATAAAAGTAAATGAGGAAAGAACAGTAGATTTAACAGTCTGGCTTCAATATTAATGAACATTTGATCTATTTATTGCAATCAAAATATAACTTTGGCACTGATTATAATCACTTTGACTTGGGTAGTCTTGGTAGCAAATAACACTCATTAAGTATCAAGAGACAAACCAAAACGGCTATCACATTGAGGTTCTAATTTACCTTAGAATAATAAATAACACCATGTAAAATGAGAAGAAAAATTTGAGTATCTGTTATTTTATGCATTCAATCAATAGTATTTCTATTCCTCTATATTCAAAGTATTGTGCCTGTCAGCAAGTTAAAAAAAAGCTTGAGACTTTCTGGAGAGAAAGACCTGGTTCTGAAATCATGTTCTGTGTGATGGTTAATTTTATGTGTCAACTTTATTAGTCCATGTCTCTCAAATATTTGGTCAAAAACTAAAAACTAATTGTTTCTGTGAAGGTTTTTTTGTTTGTTTGTTTGTTTGTTTGGATGAAATGAGCATTTAAATCAGTACCATTTGAGTAAAGCAGATTGCTCTCTACAATGTGCATGGGCCTCACTTTAAGAGGAAAAAAAAAAAAAACTGGGGTGCCTGGGTGTCTCAGTGGATTAAAACCTCTGCCTTTGGCTTGGGTCATGACCCCAGGGTCCTGGGACAGAGCCCCGAGCCCCTCGTAGGGCTCTCTGCTCCGCGGGGAGCCTGCTTTCTCCTCTCTCTGCCTGCCTCTCTGCCTGCTTGTGATCTCTGTCTGTCAAATAAATACATAAATAAAATCTTAAAAAAAAAAATTCGCTAAGCAAAATACCCTCTAGTTCCATCTAGCAATGTGGGAGGTTTGGGGGGTAGGAAAAGAATAAATGAAACAAGATAGGATCTGGAGGGAGACAAACCATAAGTGACTCTTAATCTCACAAAACAAATTGAGGGTTGCTGGGGGGAGGGGGGTCAGAAGAGGATAGTGGGATTATAGACATTGGGGAGGGTATGTGCTATGGTGAGTGCTGTGACGTGTGTAAACCTGGCGATTCATAGACCTGTACCACTGGGGATAAAAATATATGTTTATAAAAAAAAATTAATTAAAAAAAGAGAGAGAAAAAAAACTGAAGTCACCCAAGGAAAAGATAATTCTACTTCCAGATTACCTTCAGGCTCCAGCTGTGACACCAACTGTCCGCTGAGTTTCCAGCCTGTTGGCTTCCAATTTTGAACTTTCTAGCTTCTAGGATCATGTGAGCTAATTCTTTAAAATATTCCTCTCTCTCCCTCTCCCCTCCCTTATTACCCCACCTCTTCTCCTCCATATATATATATATATATATATATATATATATATATAATATAAGCAGGAAAAATGTTTATGCCATGTGGTCCATGATGGGTGGTCTACAATATGTGATGATGATGGTGATGATGATGATGATGATGGTATATATTTAGAACGAAGTGGCTGAAGTAACTGTGCATAGTTCTTTTTTTAAAATTTTTAATTAATTAATTAACTTATTTATTTTTTGAGAGATCGAGCACATGAGCAGGGAGTGGGGGAGTGCAGAGGGATAGTAAGGGAGAGAATCTTATGCAGGTTCCATGCTCAGGAAAGAGCCTGATGTAGGGCTCACTCTCACATCCCTGACATCATGACCTGAGCCAAAATCAAGAACTGGATGCTTAGCCCACTGAGCCACTCAGGTATCCCTGTGCATAGTTATTCTTATTCAAAAATTCTTCTACTGATTTCATTCAACAGGTTCATATATATGTATAATCAAAGAGGTTTACATTCATTGGCTGGGCGCCTGGGTGGCTCAGTCATTAAGCATCTGTGTTCGGCTCAAGTCATGATCCGAGAGCCCTGGGAATGAGCCCCGCATTGTGTTCCCTGCTCGGTGGGGAACCTGCTTCTCCCTCTCCCATTCCCCCTGCTTGTGTTCCCTCTTTCATTGTGTCTGTCTCTGTCAATAAATAAATAAATCTTTTTTAAAAAGGAGGTTTACAATCCTTCAAAAAGTTCTTGATGACTTTAACATTAAAAGATCATTTTGTTTTGTTTTGAGAAACAAGAAAAATGTATCATGTATCATCTGTAAGTGTCTTTTGTTGCTCTGATGGTGCTGTGAGAAATAAGTCGCTTGATTACCCATCCTCAGTGGTGGAGATACCATTAGGTCTAGGGGCTTTGCCATGACTCAGGATGGAGATGGAGAAAGATTTTAGGAAAGCCGTTCTACTAAAAGTGAAAGACCATTTTCGTCATTCATCATTTAACAGATATTTAGGTGATTTCTATATCCAATGCAATATTATTGAGCATTTAAAAAAAAGGAAATCCTGTCATATGGAAAATCAAAAAACCTGGAGGACCTTATGCTGAGTGAAATATGTCCATCAGAGAAGAGAAAATACTGCATGTGTCCATTTATACGAGAGATCTAAAATAATCAAACCCTTAGAAACAGAGAGTAGACTAGTGATTTCAGGCACTGATGGGGAGAAGAAATGGAGAGTTGTTAGTCTATAGTTACAGGGTTTCAGTGACATGAGATAAATAAGTTCTAGAGATCTGCTGTACAAATAGTGCTTATAGTTAACAATTCAGTATTATTCCCTTAAAAACTTAATAAAAAATGTTTAGTGTTCTTACAACAAAAACAAACAAAAAGAGGCAAGAGGAAACTTTTGGAGATGGTGGTTATGCTTTTCATATTGAGTGCGGTTGACAGTTTCACGGGGTATAAGCTTATCTCCAAATTCATCAGCTTGTATATGTTAAATATGTCCATTTTTTTGGTGTATCAAATATACCTCAATAGAGTGGTTTAAGAAATGAAGGCACAAACAGGCTTCTTGAGGAAGAGACTCACAGGCCACCATGCAGGAATTCATAATGGGATAGAAAAGCTGAACGGGGAGACCACAGTCAGTCAACATTACCACAAGGAGAAAGAAAATGTTATGGCAGCCCAAGCAAACTAACATAATCTGCCACTTACTAGTAGCTTGACCTGAAAAAGTCACTCACTTCTGCCCTACTCATCCAACTCATTTATGTTATCTACAAAGGAAGATCATACCAACCTTACAAAGCTATTGTAGCTATTAAATATTAATGATATATAAATATAAGGTCTCTGTATTATTCATCTCCACATTCTAAGAGAATAGAAGGATGCTTGGAACTGTAAGTCTCAACAGGATTATTATTAATTAATGAATATCAGAGGTCTAGTATACTAAATTCCTCATGGTAGGTGACAGGCTTGTGGTAGCTGCTAGCTTTATTTGGTGTATAAAAGGTGAGGAGAGTAAAAATAATTTTTGTAGGAGATAGGTTACCCTGGGAACAATTCTAGATGGTACACATTATAAAATAACAAAACCAGTAGTTCACACACTAAGGTGTGGCACAGAAAAAAAGAGATGAATGGGATTTAGAATGGATGGAAAGGGCATTATGCAAAAGATGAAGCTTCTTTAGGTCTTTAAGAGTGAACATCATTTGGAGGGAAGCAGCTATTTAATGCAACATTTTAATGTTAACAGTAAGGGAAGCATTTTAAATGCATTCTCTTCGAATGGGAAAACTATAATAATTTTTAAATACCCCGTTAAGTAAGCTCACCTCAAGCAGCCTTCATTGAATTCTCATTGTTGAACACCAGTGTCACCAATGAAATTGCTTTATAGGAAAATGACTGCTACCAGCAGCAAGAGAAAAAAAAAAATTAAATTGGTTAAATCTTCATTCTCAACCACTTGTAGTTATGGAAGACTGAAAGAGTTTTACTAAATGTCAGGTTCACAGTAATTTTACTGATTGCCTGGAGGGTGTCACACTTAAATACTAGGAGGTATTTACTTTAGTAATAGGATACAACTGTTTTGAACTATATAAACACTGAATATATTGTCTGTGGGATATCTCTGCTTTCCTTCTTTCAAATTAGCTGAGTTTCATTCCCTCAAATTGTTTTAAAGTTTGGAGTTTTGAAGTGCCATCGTTCTTACTAGTATGTCTTTACAAGGAATGTAGTAAAGGATTATATGATTTATTTCCATAAATATGAAAGAATATCAATCTAAACCAAAATTTACTAGCATGCAAGTGATTACACTCAGTTTTCAAAGAACCTTGTTTTAATCTATTAATGCCTTTGTCTAATCCTTTAATTTCTCTCATAACAAGGTAGTTGAAAGTATTGAGATAAACCCTAAAATGAATTTCTAGTCAGAATTTTTTCAGGACAAGATTTTATCAGTCTCCTTCTGATTTGCATTTTCAAATACTTTTGATATTAGTGAGGCAAAATATGGAATATTACATGATCATTTGCAAATATTCTCTCTTTTCTGAAGTACTTTAATTTTTCTCCACCTGATTGTTAATTCTGGTCTTGCTTTAACTCATGAAATGTCATAGAAAATTGTTAAGTATCAGTACTCTTTTCCTCTACCTTATCAGTTAGCAATTTTCCCAGACATAAGTCCTTCTATCTGCCTAATTGCTGAAGGTAGTCAATGCAAAAGAGATCCACAGGTCCACATGACAGTTATGTAGCATCCATAAGAAATGAGATTTTCTTGTTGGAAATCACTGAAATTTGAGGATCTTTTATCACTGCAACAACTCATGTTTTATTATGACACATTAACCCGGATTCTTCATCACGGATTTATTCATTTGTATCACTAATACTTTGAATACTACACCATATCAGGCACTGTACTAGATACGAAGATTCTAATGGTAGAAAAAGCAGATCATCTTCCTGCAACTATGGAACTCATTCTGGAATGACCATATGTCATGATGATGCTTTGCTACTACTCTCTCTCTCTTTTGAAAAGTCTATCCAATATTCTGACTCTCACAGCCTCAGGCATAGATTTCTCTGTCAAATTGTAGAAGTAGCAGTATCTGACCACTAAGGATAAAAGGAATTTGAAAAATGGGAGAGCAGAAAAAAGATAAGCCCAGAAAGAAGGTGATATTTTAGTCCGAAAAGAAGTCCTCAGATGTTATTATATGTATCTCTCTGTGGATTGATCAAAGCAGATGAAGTTGGAGCCCTGTTTATCTTCTCTTTGTCTTCCTCTCTACAGGAAGTTTCAAATTGTCCTTTGAATTATTTTATTTTAGGTTGTACCTGAGGCTCAACGTTGAACTTCCTTATTCCTAAATTTAGAAGTAATAATATTTTCTAACTGTCAATAGCTCTAAAACAAATCCCTATAAATACAGAGTTTAAATCATGCAGCAAATTATGGTCCTGGGAATCTCCAAAGTATTAAAATAGTAAATCTCATTATAACTGCAAATATCTTGCTCCTAGCTCAACTCATAAATTTATATAGATGATTTGCTATGTTATATATAATCAGTTATTTACCGCATCTATATAATATCTGTAGAGCTTCTCAATTCACAGTAAACTTATCTTCTAATAAACCCATTCTAAGCTGAAAATATCACAAGTCCAACTGCATTTAATACACCTCACCTACCTACCTTACATGTACTTAGGTCACTTACATTAGACTACCGTTGGGCAGAATCATCCAACACAAAGCTTATTTTAAAATAAAGTGTTGACTATCTGATGTAATGTATTGACCACTGTCCTGAAAGTGCAAAAGAGAATTCTTGCATGGGTACAGAATGGTTGCCAGTGTGGAAGACCTTTACCCTTGTGATCACCTGGCTGACTGGGAGCTGCAGTGCTGCCCCTGCCCAGCATCACGAGAGAGTATCAGACCCCATATTGTTAGTCCAGGAAATGATCGAAATTCAAAATTCAAAAGACAGTTTCTACCATATGAATATCGCTTTCCCACCATCATAAATTACAAGACAAACCTTTTAAGTTGGAGACAGTCTGTATATATCACAGAGATATATACTTTCTTGTATATTATATACCTGTTTATATCCTTATCTATATGCCATCTATCAGTTTTGATCTAAGTTTCCTAACAGATTTATTTCTAATTCTGTTTTTCTGAAGATTTTTAAAGTTCCTTAAAAATGCATACTTCTGAAAGAGACAAAATGTGGGCTATTTTTTTCTGTATTTTCTAATATAATGAAGTAAATATTGGCCTACTGAGAATCAGATCATTAGAATGTAAATGTAATTTCCCACAAGACATAGCCAAGGCCATGATGTAGCTTTAAACATGACTAATCCCCTCTTTCTAAACAATGATTACTTTTGAACAACTCCATATCTTGCTCTGACTTAGTCCTCCTTCCTCCTGGATAAAAATTATTAAATCATAGAATCAACATGTTTCTCCACTTTTGGACACTATCCAACCCAGAACAGGTCCCTATTTCTCTAATTTCTCCACAAACTTACCGAGTTTAATTACCAAACCCTGGAAGAAGTCCTCTCAGTTCCCTTCCCTGAAATGTCCCCAACTTCCCCTGGTGTGTGTTTCACTTGCTGTAAAGAGCTAAACATAACTGACTTTGCTTAAGTGCAAGTGTCCCTTTTGACCTTTGGTGGATTTCAACAATAATGATATAGGGCTCAAAGGAACTCTTTTACTTAATGATCACACACACACACACACACACACACACACACACACACACACGTTACCCTAAATGTCAATAAGTCTGTATACCACAGGGAAAAATATTTGCGTATTTTACATAAAAAAGACAACTGTGAACTTTTCTGAAAAAGAAAATTTTAGTCTCATTCAGATTTTAAATGAATGGAAAATGTTCCTTTGTATATGTTTCAAAGTCTCTGAGGAGAATTCATTCTCTTTTGGCTTCCTTACAGAATTGGTCTCTTAAGGTGCTAAGCCATCTTCAGTAATGCTGGGAATACAACTCAGTGGGCACCGGGAGTCCTGAGATGATCAATCATACTGCATTTACTGCTAAAACCAATATTTCCTTTATTTGTTCTTTCTTGTTATATCAATCCCATGCTTCCCTGGCAGAAACAATGAACTGAATGGGATAGATTCTGAGAATTTTATTAGGAACAAATATGTGTCAAACATTATTCACCCAAAGTATATATTCCAATGAAAAATAAATAGAATTTATACATTTTCCCCAGGAAGAATGAAAATTATTGTTAGTTTAGTTTCCCGGTCAGAATTCTGTGGATGCTTTCTGCTTTAGTCACAACATGAGATTTGTAACTTTAAAGATATAAGGGAAGACTATAAAAAAGATTCATAACTTCAAATTACATTAACTGTACATTAAGGAAGATGCACAAATCCCAAGAAATAATGAAATGTCAGGGTTAGAACCATCCCTTTTCAGGTCTAGTGCTCAATCTCCTATGATCTTGCATAAAATGCTATTGCTGTTTACCTTGCTATTAGGAAGTACAATTGATTTGCTTGCAATATTTATTAGTGCATTAGTCATGTACATTAGCACCAAACTGGAAACAAATAATGCTTTACTTCCCTAAGTCTGTGGCAAGCCAATGAAAGTAAAAATGTAGGTACTGATATAAATGTAAGTGTGACTCACACTCCTGAAATATCCTTCCTTTACCCAGATTTACCAGAAAAAATTAGAGATAAAGATACTCCAACCATTCCAATCTTCGGTGAGTTAGAACAGTTCACGTTAATCAGGTTCATTTTTGTTCTTTCAGCATGGTGTCCTTTTGACAAATTATCGAAAAGAGGTCACAAATCAAAACTGAAAGGAGAGTTTATCTGATATACATACGTAGGATAGATTAAACCCTGAGGCTATCATTTTGCCAAATATTTATATCAGCTCAGGTGTCATTCCAAATTCTGCATAAGACTTGGTTGTTGGTCTTAAAAATGATGGATAAATGTATCTTCAATCAAATATAAGTAAGTCTGAAGACCTGATGGTACTCAAAATAATTGGCCCCACTGGCACTTCCACCCCCACTGCTACCATGTGTATCTACACTGATTTCCAGCCAATGTTAGACTGCTAACTCCATGACCACTGTTTCCAAGTTCTGTCTCTGGTTACTGGCATATGGAATTTTTCTGTCATAAAAAACTAAAACTGGATCTTCCCAAACAACTTTGGATTTCCTGATTCCTTGGTTCTCATCATTCTGAGTTTTCTCCTATAGAGATCTGGCCCTGTGCAACCACACTTATCTCCTGACCCTTCATACAATTCCACAAGTGGGGTAGCTTTGGGACGGGCCACTCCTCTGCTTTACTGGGGAGACTGGAGCAACAACAAATAAGAGTTGACAGTGTTAATGCATGGCATTAGTAAAAATAGTTTTGTAAAATTTGTGGTGGGTTTATGTATTTTATACTAGAATCCTGTCATTTTAACTTTCTCTTTATTTTGATTTAGCACTATGATCAAATCACAATATTTTTCAAATAGTCTTAACTTCAGTTTTACTACCTGAGAATTGATGATAATCCAAACTGAGCTGTCCACGCTAATAAACCACCATCATTTACTGAATGCTTAGTATGTGCCAGGTCCTGGTACATCTTCTGAACTTCACAAAGCCCTTGCAAGGTAGGCTTCATTATCCCACGTGATATATTTCTTAAAAATGTCCAGAACCATATTTTCCATTGGAAGTGCTTTTTGCAACATGACGTTGCCATTCTTTATCTAATTGTCCTAAACATTCTCTACTCTTCAGTCTGGTCAGGCTCTGTATCCTCTAATAAAGAACACAGTGGGGCTGGCACTGTGCCATTTCATATAGTCCTTGACTGGCCTAGCCAATTCTACTTCCTATCTCTTCCTGTCTCCAGGAAACCAGTCATTATGTAGGATTTGCAATATCCCGAAGTCCACCACACTGCGAAAAGCTCAAGAAACTTAGAACCTGAAAGATGAGATACTACATGGGGAAAGAGAGGCCAAAGAGCATTAAAATAGCAGGGCAGTCATGAAGAAACCACTAAAACCCAGCTGGGTGCCAGAGCACAGGCACCAGATACTCTCAGATACTGTGAATCAGAGACCAAATGGCAGAAGTAAATAGACCAAACCCCACTATTTTGAAGAGCACACAAAGGCTCAGGGAAGATGAGAAATTTGCCCAAGTCCACACGAATATGAGGTTGCTGAGCCAGGAATTGAACCACATTCTCTTCCCTATATATCCCACGGTCTCAACCACTACATAATGCAGAATTTCAATATGTATCTAGAAATGCTTTTCCAAAGAGACTCAAATTGCAAGTACTACTATAGGGAACATGTTACTTAAGAGAATAATCTCAGTTTATGGGCTAAAACATATGTGTCTTTGTAACCAAGCAGATGCTCCTAATTACAAATTTATTTTATCTATTTGTTGAAACAAGCTGACATAGTCTCTACTTAGAGACATTTTAATTTAAAATATGTATTTTAAACCAATAGAACTGCATAGTTTTTCAGCCTTTAAAAAATACATTTATCTGGATTTTTGCTATTTCACACTAAATTTCCAAAAGTTTTCAGTAATATTTCAGACCAAATTCACCTAAATTGTGCTTTCCTATAAATTATTTCTTTAGTGCTCAGCTAAGAAAACAAGTCAAATAAAAAAGAGGTGTTAGATAACCCTTTCTGACTAAGATCTAGGAAAACTGATAAGAAGAAAAGTCTGTGAACTGAGGAGCCTCAAACTGCAGGCTTTTCCTATCATTTACATATGCTTGGTTCACACATGAATTTCAGGTTTGAAATCTAGACCCATGTTCACATTTCACCAACTCACTACAACAACTACAGCAAATCTCTCTCTCTCTTTTTAAAGGTTTTATTTATTTATTTGTTTACTTATTTATTTATTTACTTGTCAGAGAAGAAAAAGAGAGAGAGAGCACAAGCAGGAATAGTGGTAGGCAGAGGGAAAGAGAGAAGCTGGCTTCCAACTGAGCAGCAAGCCCAATGTGAGACTTAGTCCCAGGACCTCATGATCTGAGCCAAAGGCAGACGTTTAGCTATCTGAGCCACCCAGGCACTCCTACAGCAAAACTTGACCAAGTTTTCATCAGTCTTGACTGAGGATTTAAGGAACACAAGGCAAAATTACTTTGTACTCAATTCTTGTTCCTCAAAACTTCTTCATGTACCCTGGAGTCGACTTCTCTGAATTTTAGGTCATATAGCACCTAGTTTTACGAAGAAATCTGTTTTCAATCTTTCTTTTTTCTTTTTTTTTTCCCCTTTTTTGTCTTTCCTTTCATGAGCATACCAAAACAGTGATCCCCCAATTCTATTTTATTTAATTTTTTGTCTGTTTTTTAAAAATGTGGAATGCTTCATGAATTTGGGTGTCATCCTTGGGCAGGGGCCATGTTAATCTTCTTTGTATCCTTCCAGTTTTAGTATATGTACTGTCCAAGTTGGCACTCAATTTTATTTCTTTTAAATAATAAGCATTATTATTTAAATTTTTTGTTTTCTTTTGCAGTTTGAGCTCCTGCCTCCACTTACTCCCAGAGGCCATGGTCTTCTACCCTAATTGACTCCACAGGAACATTTTCCTTAACCAGAACATTCTTCCTCACAAGGAAGTTTGGTGCTAGCTGTGAATACAATAATGCACTCACCATTTGTTTCTTGATTCTGACCACTCTAACTCTGAAACCTTTGGGGAAGTTACTTAATTCAGATTTAGCTTTCATGAAATAAATATTGAATAACAGCAACCTCAAAACATTCCTGAGAAAATGAAGTGGAATAAGGAAGATTAAGTCTAATAGAATGAATGAACTTCATCAATAGTCATTTCCTTCCTGCTAATATCCTACAACCTTTCCTTATGCCTTTCTCTCAGCTATTAAAATCAATCTAGAGTGTTTCTTCGTCTTTAAAATAAATATTACTCAGTACCAACAAACCTTCCTGTTATTTAAAAATAACTTTTTCTTATCATCTTATCGCCTATTAGCTTCTACCCCAGTCTGTGGATATGCCTGATTTCATATATAATGTAACATATTCTCTAGGTATAAGAACAGGAAAGTAAGGAGATTTTGTTCATTCTATTTCTATCCTGTTCTAAAGTCTTGAAAAAGAATCATACCCTCAGAGAACAATTTTAAGTTACTCTGTTAAATTAACCATGTACAACAATCATGCTACAGTTTTTTGAAGTCCGTGAGATCTTATTTTTTTTCACAAACAAAAATTATACTTTATAAAAGTGTAAGAAAATGTCTTTGAAATAGTTAAAGTTAAAATAAAGCTATCTTATCAGGCACAAGATATTTCTTGGTTTGATTTTGGGTTTTAGAAAAATTTGTACAGATTATTGTAATTAACACAATTATAATCAAAATAATTGCTATGTTTGTTCTCTATAAATTTCAATGAAGTGATGGAATTTTTAAATCTTTATGCTTTGATTAAATATATTTACCCTTTTTTGTACTCCCTACATCTATATTACTTTGAACTATTCAAAGTAATCTACAAGTTAAAAAGTCATGTGAATTAAAGATGTATATAGCAAGAAATCAAAAAAAGAAAATATGAAAGATAGATTGTCAATAACATTCCATGCCTATTTTTATCTCATGTGTTCGTAATTACAGAAGTAGAAATATCTACCAGGTGAGGACAAGACCCGTTATTGGTGTTCCACACCACTGACCTCAGAGGAGGGAGATCTGCAGGACAAGAGATGGGGAAATGATAAAAGAATACATGTGGATAATGTTCCTCTTCTCTGGGGAAAAGAAAAAGAAAAGAAAGAAAGATAAAGAAAAGTATTAGTATGGCCTAGAGTTATAAAAAGGATGAAATGTGGGTAGAAATTTTCTTTGAATATTTAGCATTGTGAATGCATGCAGTAGAGTTTATTTACCTTTGACCTTTACGATATTAAACTAATAAAAAGGACATACCCCAACTTCAGACGCAGTTTTGCATCTCCAGATATGACTTTGGTTCTTACCAATCAGAGAAAGTGCAATGATAGGTAAATGTAAATATAAACTACAGCAGATCTACTTTTGTTTTGTTTTGTTTTGTTTTCAAATGCTAACACACACTTGCTTCTATGTTTGATTTGGCTTCCATTTGCCTCAGGTGATTCTATACTTGCCTCTAAGCTCCAGGGGCATATGTGATTCAGAAATGGCTAATCAAAATTCTTAATTCCCCAGCCTGTTTTTAATTCAGAGATGTGACTGTGACCTAATTTGTTCCAATAAAATAGACTCTCTGAAGCTACTGGACAAACTTTTATTTATTTATGTTTGTTTTTTAGTATTGCTGAAAGGAATAATGTTCTCAAAGGAGAGTTACTTGTGCAAAAAGGAAGCATGGCTTCCTTTCCAAAAGTAAGGGAACAATGTTATGATTTTTGTTTCCCTAGTTTTCTTCAGAGTTCATATTGCACCTCTTTCTGCCACAAACTCTCAAGGACGATTGAATCTGCAAAGCCTTAAAAGCCAATAGGAAGGTTTACTTGCACTGTAGCATGCAACACATATGATTACCTTCCATGGCTTTCTCAAAAATGGCAAGTGAATTACAAAGGTATCAGAGATGAGATCTTAGTAAAACCACATAGAAGATATACACAGTTTCCCTTAATTTTGAGAGAATATGCAAAAATGTCCCTAGAATACTAACATAGGATTTTATTAATGCAGCAAGTTTTTGCAATTTCAAATAATTTAACTTTAACCCTCCTTGCATATGTGTGACTACCAAGACATTCAGGGTAACTATCCATTTCTATGTTCTAGTTTTTATCAGCTCAGCATTGTGAAAATAGTGTAACAGTGTAATAGTCTTTGAATTAGTTATATAGCCAAAATCTATGTGAATAAATTTTGGACAATGCAAGGCATATTTCAGATGAAAGCAAACTCCTTTGAAGTTGATTGTTATCATAAAAAAAAGAAAAATCCATTTTTAGAAGAATAAATGTGTATCACATGCTAAGAACTAGATCATTTTGCTTTGGAGTAACTGAACACTAACTGTTAGTGACTGAAATAATTTACTTAGTAGAAAATATGAATTCTGACACTATTATTACTTCTGATAATTATCCTTCAATACCTTCGGTCTTGTACTTATGGTACTGGAGAATTAAATGAAAAATGCTGTAGGAATCGTTATCACTACCTCTTTCACATTTTTGATTTGGTTTAATTTTTGGAGTTTCCAGAGAAGCTATATTCTATTTTGTTTTGAGAAAAAAAAAATTTACACAAGATGAAATGCACAGCTGTTATGCAGGCAACTGATGAGTTTTTGTAAATGTATATACCCAAGCAATCATCACTTCAAATAAGATATAAAACTTTTCCATCTCCCAAGCAATTTCATGCCATAGGGAAACTTCTCTAGATCTGGGAAACCAAGGCTATTTTTTTTTTTTTTTTAATTAATGCCAGAGTGTTGTAACTCTTACCCCAAGTCGCCAAATCTCCTTCATCTTCCCCTCCAATCCTACCTATCCCACCTTCACTTAGGAAAACTCTATTCTGATTTACCACCTGAAATTAGTGTTGCCTACACTTAAAGATGCAAGTATTATGACGGTGCATAGCTTTCAGGAAGTATGTCGTTTTATAGAACAGACATGCTCTCTTCCCGTCTTTGCTCTGGAATCTGTGGCTGTTCAGATAGATGAGCTGAATGCTGTTGCAATCTATTGATCAGAATAAGCTTCATAGTTGTCAAGCGATAAATGAAATTTGACCCTAGTTTATCTCAGGGTAAGGCCAACAGGATCGTAAAGAAAGCGTTGGTAATATTTCTGTCTCTGAATACATATTTGAAATAAATATGATAGTTCACTCAGGCTGGGTACAATAAAAAAAGAATAGATACTATGTGGGTAATATTTCTAAAAGAAGAGATGACCATCATGCAGAAACCATATGTACCTATTCATCATCTTCCTTCTACCAAATTATTCAGACATTTATTTGGTGCTGAAACATTAAAACATGTATTTCAGTTAATTCAAGATTTGAGGAACAAAAATTTGCAAGGAGGACGCATTTGTAGGAAATCTGAGTAGAATGTTGAAATAATTCAAATAAAAATTGATACAAAATGAATACACATGGAATGCCATTTATTCAGTTCAATGTCAAGGTTATTTATTCAACAAATATGTATTGAGTTTCTACTTATACACGTAGTTATCTGTTTAATGCTAGTCTCACGTGTGGTGACATAAAAATGTCATTGATGCCTTTATTAGGCTACAATAGGCAATGTAGATAGATTCTGATTATATGGAATAATTCTTTTATCTCCTGTATGGTGGTCCTAACTGCACCAAACAGTCAATCTATTTCTTACACATTTTCCAGATCCCATGCAACTGAGTAGGGCCAAATTATTACTCTAGTTAACAGGCTGTCGGTGGGAGTGACTTGTTTCCCTTTTAGCCAAAGCATGTAAAAGGCAGCGTATAATGCCCCAGTTTTTTCCACTCTGAATGATGCAACCCGTTTCCTAGGATACCTATGATCTGTAATATATATGATCTATGATATATGACCTACACACATGTCCATTCAACTCTGTACACTTAGTTGTGCTTGTCTATCTCACACTTGCTATCAAGAACACTTCTCAGAAAAAAAAAAAAATCCTATATGAAAATCTCCGTCATAGAATAAAATTCCTAGGGAACCAGACTAGAAGAAGGCATTTCTTCACTGCCCACTCGTCCAACTTTACTTGACGCCACTATTCCTGAGTCACAGTACCCAGTGACATTGGTCTTTGATCAGTTTCAATCTCTGAGGTTTCCCAAATGTTTTCTGGTTTCGTTCTTGTGCTTTTTGCCCTAAACTCTTTCTCTCTTCTTCACATAGCTCAAGCGTTTTCAACTTTCAGGGTTCCTTGTGCTCTGCCCAAATAACCTTCCTGACCATCTTGTACTCACTTACAATCCTAGCACAGCAGGATACGCCTCTCTCCCGTTTACCTCTTATCTCGGACACTATTTATTTCTGCTTTCTTATTTGGATTGTATGTTTGCAGTAAGAGAATTGATACTCTATCTATTAAATAGCTTTTTTTATGAAACAATCTATATTGTTCAATAGAGGCACTTTAAGAGTGGAAGGGAGGCAAAATTCATAAAAAACTTTTTGTAAGAGTTATAGAATAACTAACAAATCAGTAATTTATTCAAGCACTATTTTAAGAAAAAATTATTTTTCTTTCTTTTTGACATGGAATTATTGTTAATTTTATTAGATTTATTATAATGGCATTATGGGTTTTTGTTCCTGTTTCAAATGAGGTTTTATTTTTTTATTCTTTATAATGTAATAAAAACAACATATGTGCATTAAAATAAAACATGCATTTATTAATCAAACATTAGAAGTAATATAGGGAGTATAATAATTATGGTGCATAGCCACTAAATTTCTTAGCTGTGTCTATCCCTAAATCTATGTCACTAATACCACATTGTTTCTCTGAAGGGTACATTTTTCAAGATATTCATATTTTTTCATATAATTCCCTGAAATCTTACTTAAAGTTGAATTTTATGGTTACTAAATGTGGTATTATGCACACCATTAACTAAGTTTTCTCTGCTGACATTAATAGTTTTAACTGATAAATACTCTACAGATGCTGAGGTACTTGGTAAGCTCAGAGCATATTCTGTGAAATCAAATATATTCTTAATTATAATATTTTTATATTTAAATGTGTAAATATTTCAATCTTATTATTTATTTTAATAGAAATTTACTGTTGGCCTCCATTCAAATTATCTCTCTCCAAAAAGTGTTCTTATAAAAAAAAAATCCATTTTCTCTAGGACTATTTATATTTTGCTCAATTTAATGCAGCAAAAAATGTCTTCTCATTTTTAAATTCCACCACAGAATATAAATTTATTCATTTAGAAATATGGATTCCTTTAAAGTATTTTCTGTACCAGAAGTTAAGACATTCCAAATTGCAACTTGATAATTTCAGGTTAAATCCAGGATATCCTTTGAGCTCTCTATTACATTTGTTAGCTCCCTTGCTTTTTACAGAGATACATTACAATATCTGCCTGTTTGCAAGATTGTCAATAATTACATTTTCCTGAAAGCTTTGGAAGCTGAATTGTTCTTGAGTTACATTTGCTGAATACTTTGATTAAAGATTTCTAAATCTTTTCATAAAAAAAATACAAGCAATGTTTAGAAGATTCATCTACAAAAATTCAATACCACTGTTGAACACTTACCTTGATTTATAACGTAACTCTTTAAGTTGCAAAGAATGTCTTTTATGAAGTAATTCAGTCATTGTGTCTCCTTAATCTTCTTCAGTCTACGATTGTTCCCAGTCATTCCCTGTCTTTTGTGATCCTTAAATTTTTGAAGATGATCAATAAATTATTTGTGGAATGTTGCTAAACCTGGATTTGTCTGATATTTTCTGATTTGGTTCAAGATCTGGACTTTGACAAGAACACAGCAGAAGTGATGATATGTCCTTTTCAGTGCAGGGTATCTGGTGGTCCATGAACTTGACATGTTTATTACAGATGACGTTAACCTTGATAGCTGTCTGACGTTGTCTGCTAGGTTTCTTCACGGTAAAGTTGCCATTAATTCCTTTTTTTTTTCCTTTTTTAAGATTGTATTTATTTGACAGGGAGATAGAGAGCACACGAACAGAGGGAGTAGCAGGCAGAGGGAGAAGCTGGCTCCCCAGAAGGAGAAGCTGGCTCCCTGCTGAACAAGGATCCCAATGTGGGGCTCCTTCCCAGGGCTCTGGGATCATGACTTGAGGGAAAGGCTGATGCTTAACAGACTATGCCACCCAGGTGTCCCTGTATTATTCCTTTTATAATTAAAAATATCTTGGAAAAGATACTTTTAGATCATGAAGATACCCAATTTTCAAACTTTGGTCACTGATTTATCATCCATGTGTGGAGCTTGCCTGCAGTAACAACAACAACAACAACAATAATCAATTAATTTAATTTAATTTTTCCAGTGTTCCAAAACTCATTGTTTATTTTTTTTAAGATTGTATTTATTTATTTGAGAGAGAGAGAGCATGAGTGGGATTGGGGGGGCAGAGGGAGAGGGAGAAGCAGACTTCTCATGGAGCAGGGAGCTTGAAGCAGGGCTTGATCCCAGGACCAGGAGATCATGACTAGAGCCGAAGACAGACATTTACTTGACTGGACCACCCAGGTGCCCCAGCCTGCAGTAATTATTAATCTAAAAATATTTTACTTATTTATTTGACAGACAGAGATCACAAGTAGGCAGAGAAGCAGGCGGGTGGGGGGGGGAGCAGGCTCCCTGCTGAGCAGAGAGCCTGATGTAGGACTTGATCCCAGGACCCTGAGATCATGACCTGAGCCAAAGGCAGAGGCTTAACCCACTGAGCCACCCAGGCACCCCTTAATAGTGATTTTATATTTGCTTCATTCCTTCTATATTTTAAAATTTGAATTCTCATATAATGGAGAACTGTCCCTTCTTTCCCACAGTTATTTATTATTCAATTATTATTTTATATAACTATGAAACTCATGGATATTTATTTTGTTCTATCAGTTATAATTCAATACTACAGTTTATTTCATTGCTTACATGGTCCAGCTCGGCCTTTGGTAGTTTCTTCAAGTTGGCTCCTTTGTCCTTTTGAAATGATCTCACTCTTTTTGGAACACTGCTATGTTTCCAGTACACAAAATATTCTTTGCTTTACTTTATATCTTCACTATAGCAGTTCTGGAATCAAGTACTTGTTTTAGTAGCTCTGGTTCTTTTCAAAGGGGAATGGTATTTAGAAACCATGATCTAGACCATAGTTGTGTTCACTGCTACTAGGTTGTCATTGGTTTGAGGCCCTTTCAGTGGATTCAGCATAGAAATTGTGTGTGTGTTTGTGTGTGTGTGTATAACATGTATGTATATATATATGATTATGTATATGTTCATACACACAAAACTGCATACATATTCATCCATACTACTCTATCAATATATAATACTTATGATATAATATATTATGTATCTAGATATAATATTTTATGTATCATTTAATATATTTGTATCATACTGATACTTCTGATTCTAATTTCATATCACAGGAATCATTCTAGTCTCCTTCTGTTACTTATAATATTATGAATAATGAAATATAAGTAATACTTACATTTATTATTTCTTTCTCCAACAGTGACAAACATAGTTCTCTCTATCTACAATACCCTTATGTGTTAACTTATCCTTATATACACAAGAAATAGTTTCAGAATTGCTACTGTATATCCTGGCAGAAAACCAATTTGCTAACTAGAGTATGTAATATACTTTAATGATTGTATTACATGTATATATTTAGGAAGATTATGAATTTGTAAACACATCTGTTACCAAGAATTTCTAATAACATATTATGTAACAGAAATTCAGAAGAAAGAGTATAGAGTAAGCTGGTATAAAAAGTAGACAGCTTGATGAATTTCTAGATTCAAACACAACAGTAAGGTATTATTTTAGAAGATGTCTAGTACATTTTTGATTACTTTCCTAAGAATATACACAGGTCATCATTTGCCTGAGCTATCTGGTTGGAAGCTATCATTAATGTTAAATCTACCATGAGTGAAAAAAACCCCACAACCATAGCACAGGAAATTAGTATCATTCAGTTTATACTTATTTGTTGAAGATAATATTTCAATTCCTTTAAGTTTTGAGAAAAATAATAGTACTAAATTGCAATATTCCTGTATGATAATAGCAAAAAATAACTGGAAATCACTATTGTTTCTGCTGGCTCACTATCCTAACATTAATCATGGTGAAATATTTTGGGGTTATAAATGGGAGAGTAAGACACAATACTACCAACATGAAGAGTGAATCATTCCTCAAGCAGTTCAGACTCTTACAAATACCTCCATTATAGTTTTTTAAATCATTGTTATTCATGACATGGACACACAACCAGAGAAAGAAATTAACATTTAATTCAATTGTTTGATAGAATATTATAGATGTATTACGTGTTTAAAATAATGAAGCTGGATTGTTGAAAACAATGTCAACCCATCTTTCATCCTTCAAGTTTAACTTGTCTTCCATGAAGCATTCTATAGTTTAACAATCTATTTTCCATTTCATTACAAATTCTCACAAGATGGAATTAGACACTAACACATCTTTGGAATTGTACGTTCATTGGTGTGTTTTCTCATATGAGAAATAAATCCCATAATGTTGTTAACATGAAATATTGAAAAATCAAAACATATTTTATGTTCTATGTGATGAGATTATGTTTCAAAATATTAGGATTGACAAGCTGCACATACCTATGAATTATAGTGTTAAAAGGCATCTGTCACATTTATCTTGATGAGCACTGAGAAGCAAATGAAATTACTGAATTGGTCTATTGTACACCTGAAACTAATACAACACTCTGTGCTAACTGCCTTGGCATTTTAAAGAAGAGGCATCTTTCATTTTCTTTATTTTTTAGAAAATAAATTAAGATTTGAAAACCAATGACTGAAAGCCAGAGAGAAGTTAAGATTCTTTGATTAAATAGTATTGCTTAAATATAAGGTATCCTCGTGCCCTTATTTCTTGCATATCTAGGACAAGCCTTGGACAATACAATCCTTTGGAAAACAGCATCTGTTTCTGGAGGAAGTGCTGCTCTGTCAAGTGGTACTGGCGTAGAGGAGGGAACCCTGTGCCATGGAAAGAGGGTAGGGGCATCTGGTAACCTACTAAATATAAATTATAGATAATAAAACTATGTGAACATCTGGAACAGATGAATAGCCTAAAAATATTACATTGCACTAGATATAATTCAAATACCACAAAGCCCCAACTACTAAGAAGTTGTTATTAGATAAAACATGCATGAAACGCCACTTAAAATTTATTTAAATACATTTATTAAAATAAATCTGTAGGCTTTATAATATTACATTTTGGTGAATATAACTACTTGTATTATTCTTGGGACTAACAAATTTAGATACTGTCATAATTCTGGAGACTTTAAAGATATAGCATCTAAAAATGGCATATAATCTTTTCTCTGAGCAATGGATAAACATTATTTAGTCTTCAGTTTAAAGTAATAGTTTAACTTAAAATATGCTCATACTTCTATCCCTCCCACATATTTTCATGACTATTGGATTTTAATCCCCCACAAAGGTACTTCTTGACACAGAATTTAAAAAAAAAATGAGTTGTGAAAATAACACTAACAAAGATATATAAACTTTTGTTTAAAGGGCAAGAGAGTATTCATGTAGCAGATTGTTTCTGATCTATGATTGTTGGTGCACAAGCTTCTTCTTGAAATCTGTCTGCTGTCATGATTTGTAAAGAGAACTCTTAAATTGCTATTTCAATAACAGAGGGCTTTTTTTTCTTGCTTTTTCTTTTCTTTTTTAATATATAGGTCTAATCAAGTGCAAAGGATATTGCATATTGTTGAGTTTATCTAAAGCATACAATCTTCATCTCTCCTTCATGCCATAGTGAATTAAGTAGATAAACATGTCGTGAGAAATTAAGATGGATGATAAGCTTGCTGGCAGCATCTTGAAGGCACAAGACATCATCACCTTCTCCACAGGTATTTGGCTAAAACACTCTATCCTCACATTGTCAAGTAGCACCTTGAAGAAATATCACACACGTTGTTGAAAGCAGAGAGAAAGTCAAAGATAATATGACTCATAGTTTACATATTACATACATAATAACGTCTTGATATGAACTTGAAAGGACTGAATAAAATATGTATACTACTTAACACTCATTTACAGACTTGAGTTCAACCAATATATAATGGAGTAGATAAGAATTTTTTCTTTATTTTATAGATAAGTTTAAAAAAAAAAAAAAAAGAAAGAAAAAAAAATAAACTAATTATCCAGAGCAATTGCTTTCAGTTAAAGATCTTAGTCTAAGTGTATTTGGCTGCCTCTGTTTCTGTCTAACAAAGAACGGTCATTCAAAATATAAATATAAGACAAAGATGAAAAATATAGTTTTATCATTTTTACATGAAATCCAAACTATTTAGCAAAAGGGAGCTATCTAGTTTAGACAACTTTTTTTTTTTTACAACAAAACCATTTATACTTATTAACAGGAAACTGGATGTTAGAATGGTTCTCATGTCATTTCAAGGACTAGCTCCAGTTCAGACATTTTATTAGAAGGCACAAAAAGAAACAACTGAAATAAAGAAGGTCTGTTAACCTCTGCTGGAGATCAATTCCACCACCTCTTACCTTTTCCTTTCTTGCTGGATGCTTAGACAATTGAAAGATTTATTCATCATTTTCGCCTGTCCTCACCTCATTACAAATTTACATTTTTAAAATTTTTTTTAAGATTTTATTTATTTATTTGAGAGAGAGTGAGAGAGTGCATGAGAGGGGAGAGGTCAGCAGGAGAAGCAGACTCCCTGCCCAGCAAGGAGCCTGATGTGGGACTGGATCCTGGCACTCCAGGATCATGACCTGAGCTGAAGACAGTGAGTTCACCAACTGAGCCACCCAGGGACCCTACAAATTTACACTCAAGAAATACTTAGTATACATATGGTAGCCAGGAAGTGCTGAGTTTAACTGAAATGAACTAAACCAGAACTTACATAGATACCACAAAACATATGTGTATAAGTGTTTCATATGCAGTATTGTTATATATACACATACATGCTTATATGTATATTCTCATAACATAGAATATCTCTTATCTCACACATATACACATATAAACCCAAAGCAAACTACCCAGAATTGCTTGCTTTTTTGTTTTCTAATGTCCTGTTAATTCTCCCACTCCTTTTAACCTAAGCAGTGCATATTACCTTACTACCTCATACTGCTATGATTGGATTGTCACATGTTCATACCTCAGGTAAGTGGCGGATTTCAAAGGGTATAGATTGTGCCATGAGCCTTATCTTCATAACTTACTGTGCCATAACACTACACACATAACTTTGCACACGGAAGAAAATAAATATTGTTGATGAGGTGATATTGTTTGTAAAAAATAAAACTGCTTATGGTATCTGATTATAGTCACCCTTTCCCCTTCTCCCTCTACATGATATCATGAAGATAGGCAACACAGAATGAATAACCACCCACAAAATAACTTTCAGTCTGAAAGCTGCTATGAGAAATGGGGTCTACTGACTGATCTTGCTTTGCAAAACTTGTGTCATAGAATCTGAGATATTTAAAGTCTTTGATTTGGAATTTACCTTTGAAATTCCTATTATGCTAACTTTAGAAGTGTGGTTGGCTCTTTCCAGATTTTGTATGAAAATTCTTCACCCTGGTTGAGTTTTGCAAATATGGACATAATTTTTTGAAGAAAAATGCTGCAGTCACGTCCTATAGAAACAAACAAAAGTGCTGGCCCAAACCCGTTGCTTAGCAATGACATGTTCTTAGTCTAGAGCAACTTGCATTATTTTATTTTATAATATTTATAATGCTTTTAAAGATTTTACATGTTACAAAGAAACATTTATAGCTATCAGGTTTGGAGTTTTATAATGAATACTGATATGATATATTCTCCCACAATCCTATAGAGAACTAGGAAGTGAAAACATTTGAATCCATAATATATTTTCAATTGAAGAAACATATATTATTATGCTGTTTAAATAGAACCTTTGTTGGGGCACCTGGATGGCTCAGTGGGTTAAGCCTCTGCCTTCAGCTGGGGTCATGGTCTCAGGGTCCTGGGATTGAGCCTAGAATTTGGCTTTCTTCTCAGTGGGCAGCCTGCTTCTCCTTCTCTCTGCCTGCCTCTCTGCCTACTTGTGATCTCTCTCTTTCTCTCTCTGTCAAATAAATAAATAAAATCTTTAAAAAAATAAAGAGAACCTTTGTTTATTTCTTTCCAGCTTTGTCATAACCTACAATTATTTTTCATAGATTTACAGAGGTTTTGTAATGTTTCTAAAAAGTTTACATTTTGTAATGTTCCTAAAAACTAATTGTATAGGTCTGCAAGTGTAGTGAGAAGGATAGGGTATGGAATTTGTAGTCAGAAGACATTGGTTCAAGTCAGTTGTAACTTTTATTAACTCCATGACATATTTTTGTGAGTATGAGTGGTTTTGATTGTAAAACTGAAAGAATAATTAAAATGCTACTACTAGGGGCACCTGGGTGGCTCAGTGGGTTAAAGCCTCAGCCTTCAGCTCAGGTCATGATCCCAGAATCCTGAGATCAAGCCCTGCATCAGGCTCTCTGCTTAGCAAGAAGCCTGCTTCTCCCCCTCTCTCTGCCTGCCTCTCTGCCTACTTGTGATCTCTGTCTGTCAAATAAATAAATAAATAATATTTTTTAAAAAGATAATATTACTAGTAGTAGTAATAGGAAGTAGTAGATCAATATTTACAAAACGTTTGTTGTACTTGGGATGTAAACTTAGGCATTCAGGTAAGTGTGCGATAGATACATGTATATAGCTTGTAAAAAGACTTCAGACAACACAATATTAATTTTAAATATTTTTAGTATAAATATTTAAATATTTTTAAATATTAGTAGGTATGTAGAATATTAAATATTAGTAGATATGTAGAAAAATAATAAGTACATTTATTTGACACATTTTCTTCCAGGTACCGTTCAAATGCTTCAATGGCAATAATTAATTTAATGATTCTTTTTTTTTTTTTTTAATTTTATTTATTTGTCAGAGAGGGAGGGAGAGAGAGCGAGCACAGGCAGACAGAATGGCAGGCAGAGGCAGAGGGAGAAGCAGGCTCCCCGCCAAGCAAGGAGCCCGATGTGGGACTCGATCCCAGGACGCTGGGATCATGACCTGAGCCGAAGGCAGCTGCTTAACCAACTGAGCCACCCAGGCGTCCCTAATTTAATGATTCTTATTATATTTTCCATTTTACAAATGATAGGAAGTTTTAATAACTTGTCCATTGTCACTAATCTTAGAACTCATAGTAAAGAAGTCTGATTCTAAAGCTCTTGCTTTTAACACCTATTACGGCACTTTAAAATGAGATCATCAGTGATGCAGGAATTATTCAGACTCATTTAAAATTGCCACAACACTCATACCACGGTTCAGTGGAACCAGTCATACAGCAGTCCCCTTCATGCATGGGGGATGTGTCCCAAGACCCAGTAGATGCCTAAAATTGCAGATACCAAAGAGTATTAAATTCTATACTAACTCTATAGTATGTTTTTCTTTTATCTTTTTTTTTTAAGATTTTATTTATTTATTTGAAAGACAGAGATCACAAGTAGGCAGAGAGCAGGCAGAGAGAGAGGAAGGGAAGTAGGCTCCCTGCTGCTCAGAGAGCCTGACGCTGGTGGGGCTCCATCCCAGGACCCTGGGATCATAACCTGAGCTGAAGGCAGAGGCTTTAACCCACTGAGCCACCCAGGCACCCCCTATGTTTTTCTTTTATATACACACATACCTAAGACAAAGTTTAATTTGTAAATTAGGCACAGTAAGAGATTAACAACAATAAATAATAATATTTTAATAGAACAATTATAACACTATGCTATAATTGAAATAAAAGTTAGTGAATGTGGTCTGTCTCTCCAAATACCTTATTGTAAGGTACTTATCCTTCTTGCGATGATGTGAGATGACAAGTTGCCTACATGATGAGATAAAGTGAGGTGAGTAGTGTATGTACTATGATGCAGCGTTAGGCTTCTATTGACTTTCTGACAACTTGTCAGAAGGAGGATCATCTGCTTCTGGACCACAGCTGACCATGGGTAACCGAAACCATGGTAGGCAAAACCATGGATAAAGGACTACTGTATAAGGTTTGTTATCCTGCTAAAAATGAGTATATAAAGTGAGAAAAATTACAAAAAATGAAATATGAAATATAATTTATTTCTTAGATGTTGAATAATTTGATATTGTTTAAGAAATGCAGTATTGTTAACCATGTTTAACAATTAGCCAAATGTTTTATATCACTTTTCAATATTTTTTTAATTACAGAAGAATGAGAATTTTGTGGCTATAATAAAACTAGAAACATTTAAATAACTTTCAATTCTTCCCCTAAGATAGTAATGTTGTATGTAACATGATCAGATAGAAATTCTTTTGGCAATCTATGAGTTTGTCTTGTGTATTAACTCCTAGAAGAATATTTGGTTTAAATATTCTTTGATACATATTCTCATATTTCCAAAAAGAAAACAGGGAACACGAGAATGTTTAGGTCAGAATATAGAAGTCAACACAGAGTACAGTTCCTTCTATGAAACTTTGTTGTTTTGTTAATTGAATGATAAAATGAAAAGTCATTATTACTTTGTTAGATATTTGTTTCTATTAAAGAATAATTGATGTACAATATTGTATTAGTTTCAGGTGTACAATATAATGATTCATTATTCCTATACATTATGAAATGGTCACCATAGCTAGCCTACTTACCATCTGTTACCATACAGGGTTGTTACAATACTGACTATGTTCCCTATGCTATACCTTTCACCCCCATGTCTTATTTATTTTATAACTGGAATATTGTACCTCTTAATCTCCTTCACCTATATCATCTATTCTGCCCCCCTCTGGTTTGGCAACCATGAGTTTGTTTTTTGTATCTATGAGTCTGTTTGTTTGTTTCTGTTTGTTTGTTTGCTTTTTAGATTCCACATATAATTGGTTGGTATTTGTTTTTCTCTGTCCGATTTATGTCACTTAAATAACATACATCCAAAAAATAAATAAAATAAATACAAAATTTATTTTTTATTTTATTTATAAATAAAAAATAAAACATAGTTTACTTAAATAAAATACATACAATAAATAAATAAAATAAATACAGTTGTTATTTGTTTTTCTCTGTCTGATTTATGTCACTTAATATGATGCTCTCTTGGTCCATACATGTTTTTGAGAATGGAAAGATTTCATTCTTCTTTATGGCTGAGAAATGTGTCATTGTATGTATACACTACATCTTTAAAAAAAAAAAATATATATATATATATTTGAGAGAGAGAGAGTACAAGCAGGAGGGAGGGGCAGAAAGACAAGCAGACATCCTGCTGAGCAGGGAGCCCAACACAGGGCTCCATCCAGGATGCTGAGTTCATGACCTGAGGCAAAGACAGATGCTTAACTGACTGACCCCCATCCAGGCATCCCCATTGTATATTATAATCTTTATCCATTAATATATTAATGGACATTTAAGTTGCTTTCATATTTTAGCTATTGTAAATCATGCTGTGTTGCACAGGTCTTTTCAAATTAGTGTTTTTGTTTTCTTTGGATAAATACCTAGAAATAGAATTCTTGGATTGTATGGTAGTTCTATTTTAATTTTTTGAGGAATTCCCAAACCATTTTCGATAGTAGCTGCAGCCATTTATATTCCCACCAATAGCGCTATGCATCCTCACTGATACTTTTATCTTTTGGGTTTTGGCTGATAACTATTCTAACAGTTGTGAGGTGATAGCCATTGTGGTTTTGATTTGCATTTCCTGATGGTTAGTGATTTTGAGCATCTTTTCATGTGTCTATTGGCCACCTATGTCTTCTTTGGGGGGGAAATATATACACACACACACACACACACACGTGTGTGTGTGTGTGTGTGTGTGTGTGTGTGTGTGTGTATTCAGGAATACTGATGCTTCATATTAATTGATAGCTAACAAATAAGTGCTGTGTAATATTTTAAGGATACATTCACATGGGCTTGTATACAAAAAGCCTATATTAATGGAACACATATAGGAAAGACAACAATCCTTAAGTGTGCTAAGTTTAACTTCTGCTCTGGCAAAACAAATAAAAACTGCACGTTTAAGACAGCCTAAAACAATAAAGAAACAAAAAAATAGGTCTTCTAATAAATTTTAATAAGTGATATAATAAATTGATGTATATTTATTTGTATATTATTTTTATTTTTTGTATATTAATTGTATTATGTATGTAGATAGATAAGTACTCAAAATATTAAAGTATCTTCTCTAGAAGTCTTTGAAAGATTTCCACAAATCTGTATCATATGTACAGATTATCATTGGTCTGAGAGTATTCTAGGACACTATGCACTTTCATGGCATTTATTTTTGGTTTATATACCTCTAAGGAGCTCAATGTAATTTTACTGTGCTTATTCTCAGACCTTATTTTTATCATAAATTCTGAAGACAATTCTGAGAAAATGTGACAGTTTCAAACCATGAATAATGAATTTTTGCCCAGAGAATAAATAAAATAAGCTCAAAAATAATAAATTTAGAGGTACTTGGTAGTATCTGAATATCTTTTTATGTACTACCTAAAAAATTGACATTATCACTACACACATGGGCCTAAGTATTAAATTTACATTTCACTATGTACCTCATGTTTATACTCTCCAAGAAAGTCATTATGTTTGTGAAAAAGTATTATGATTTATCAGCTAATATTTATAAAATAAAGAAAGAAGGTGAATAGTGTAGATACTATGTTAAATTAGCAAGGTTAATATTATTTTAAATTTGTTTCTTTTACATTATTTCTATAACAAAAATATATGGCTTTTTATATAGTAGGAAAAAGTACACTATGCTCATAATTTTAACTAAGACAATCATTAAAAGACCATAAGATAAATAGTATTTTAAATTAATAACACTAAATCTAAATGGCAAAAGTCTAAATTTCCCAAGTTGAAAACTTTAAGGAAAAAATTTTTGACTTTCCTTTTTGTTTCTCACAACTGGAAAAAACCTGCTGAATTATCTACTAAATAAATCCCAAGGGTTGCAGTAAATCACATTTTAAAATTTTATATATGTAATTCAGTAAATTAAATTAGAATAAAAATGTAAAGCTTGTGTCAACTACTATTTTGAGATGTGTGTATATATATAAAATGAAAAAATTAAAATCACTATAGTTAATTAGTGTTAAACTTGCTGTGTTCAAAATGATGTTCAAAAACCATTTTATAGATTTTGACATGAATTCTCACAATAAATTACAAAGTAGTAACATTTATCTTCCCTGTTTTACCAGGTCACTACTAAATGGTAGACCTGGGATTTCAACAGAGGCAATCTGACCCCAGGAACTGCACTCTTAATCATTAATACACACAGAGAGATTCATCCAATTTCAGTAGAAAAGCCTCAGGACAGAGTGCAGATGTAAAATGATTAGGTCCTATTTTGACTTTATGTGAGAAAATGGAACTGAAGTTACTGGGGGCTGGGCCATATGGTGTGTGCTAAGTCTGGGGCATGGAGAGAGAGCATTATTAAATGAGATCTCTCATCCTGGGTCTGTGTGCCATTGCATACCAAACTATTAGCACTGTCCCTCCCATACTAAAATGCACAGTCTGTCCAAATCCTATTTATTCCATGATTTTTAAATTGGTGTTTCCATGAAATGTAGATCTCTTGTTCCATTTCTTACTTTGTTGGTCTCTCATTTTCTTTGCAGAATCAGAAAAGTCTTTTTATTTTTTTTTTCTTTTTCCTCTAACAGGTTCTCATGTGCTTTTTCATTTCTGCTTTAAAATAAATTCTTTATTTTTAATAATATAAAAAACACCTGTTAATATCCTGTCTTGCCCACCTACTAGAAGATATTGTATTGACATTAACATGAACTTATATTGACTCATGTGTTCCACACTTATCCCATCCCCTGGCCTCTCTCTAGATTAGAAGAAGTAACAAGCATCCTGAATCCTGTTATCAACTATCTTTTTAAAAGACATTAGTTTCTACTTTGAGTAATAAAAAAGAACATATGTTGATGTTGATCTTAGCATGATCTAATTTCTTACTTCTTATTTTAGCAATGCAAATAATTGTGGCAGTGTTATGTATTTCTATAATCATTAGTAAGGTTGGACATGTATTTATTTAATATCTACACATTGCCTGCTCTGCAAAATGTTTCTCATGCTGTTTGCCCATTTTTGTTGTATAAAATTCATGGTCTATGTAATTCTGCAGCACGTTGTGAAAATATACCCTGATAAGAAAGCCTGGTATAATGTCATTGGAAAAAGTTCATGTGAGATCACACTGTCTAAGACTAGAATATAGCTCTGTCTAGATCTGCTTATTGGAAAGATTACTACCCTATCAGTTGGGATAATTATAGTCTACAACCAATAGGGTTGTTACAAGTATGAAAGAAGATACTTCATGATATGCTTAACATATAACTGGCACATTTTAAGCAACCAATACACATTGGTTTTTATTATTAACATGTAAGGTAGCATGTGATTATTGTCAAAGATCTTATTGGACAGTTAGGTATGTATACAGTACTTAGGTCAATGGAGGCACATGAATCTTCATTTATTGTCCTCAACTGCCACACAAAGATATGATAACTTATCAGTATGAAGGTGGCTAACCTAACAGTTGTGTTGTACCACTGTGGTAAGATGTAATTGATAAAATGCCAAAACTTCACTTCTGAGGTGAAAGCCAAGTCCTGCTTAGATCACATACCAAGTTTAAATGGTAGAGGGGACTTGAGAATTACCCCTAGAAGATTTGTAATTGGAAGTTTAGGAGGCATTTTCTCCACAGAATGTCATCATAATGTGAAAAGGTGACAAAACACTAAAATTAGGGAAATTCTTTTGATTCTGTGGTGATTATTACTCTGAGAGTGTGATTGGTTTAAGGTGACTTGTTTTAAATTTCTATAAAGTCTTTATTTTCAGCTATGGTTATAGTATACTCTAAGAAGGCCTCGATTTTAGAAATTAAGAATGGGAATGAGGTACATCTAAGTAGAGTGAGGAGGACAAGGCTTCAAATACTCAGCTCTTAGAAACCAAAAGCCATTCCCAAAACATGTATCTATGATGATATGCATATCAAATGAGCAGGTAAAACAAGCACTGAAGGTAAGTGTATAAAAACTAGACTCACCTCATCTATACAATCCAATAAAATATGAAGACCCAAGCTATAGAAGCTGTCAAAATGAGGTCTCTGCATACTTTTGCATAAAGTTTTTAGCATTAGCCCATTTTCTCATAAGATAAACAACAAACATTTGAAAATATAAAGACTATAGTGTGTATTATCAGGGACATCTAAGGCAAGGAGGATATGCAATAACTGAGACAAATCAGTTTGGCAGGCATTTTTTCTCCACACTTTTTAAAAGGGATCTAGGCTAATGGAAGATCCCTTCCTTAGTACATGGTTTTCAAGGTCAGCTAGAAGTGGCAGTGAGTTCAGAAAAAACACAAAAGAAGTTTTTATGTATCAGATCCACAGTTGATGCTTATTACATTCTTTCTCATTCCATTACCTCAGAGTCTGTCATGTGGCCACAAACCACTAAAGGAGAGAAAAGAAGTATCTTACAGAAAAAGAGAACATGGATTTTGTTGAGCAGCTGACAATTAGCTATTTATGTGGTATATTTGAGAGATATTGAGTGTGATTTCTTTCCAAAATATCCTCCCCTGTTACTATCAGAAACCACCATTTATCTTTTATGAACTAAAGATTTAGGGAACTACAAGGACATCTTATTAAAATTTATGAAAAGAATGTCACTACAAACAAATATTATTTATCACATCCTTTCATAATAGAAAGTTACAAAAGTTGAAGACAGTGATGGCCAAGAAAATTTCTCTACTTCAAAATTTGTGTAGGGCCCTGAATATTAAACTAGTGTGGTAATTGTAATACATCCATTACTTAAATGAAATTTCCCAAGCAGCTTTAAATTCCAATATTTGATGGACTACTTTGAGAAATTGCATGTCTTTACAGAAGTGTGACACTTCATGTTCTTTAAAGCGTCTAAAGTTTTAAAATCTAAAAATGTATGCTGGCCTTTACCATGTTTGAACTAATTGCAATTTTGTGTAACTGTTATCTGAAGTTCATAGGTGAGTTTGTTGACATGCAAAACACTGAAATTGGTTTTTTTTTTTTTTAATTCACAGATTATAGATAGAAAATCCCCAAATCTGGTGCCTGGATGGCTCCGTCAGTTAGGTGGCTGCCTTTGGCTTAGGTCATGGATCTCAGGACCCTGGGATCAAGCCCTGCATTGGGATCCCTGCTCTGCAGGGAGTCTGCTTCTCTCTCTTGCTCCCCCTGCTCATGCTTAATCTCTCTCTCTCTCTGTCAAATAAATAAATAAAACCTTAAAAAAAAAAAAAAGAAAATCCCCAAATCAAAGAACATCCAAATAATCAGTATAAATTAGTGTACTAGATTCAGGCTATGTTTTCATAATAAATATAAGTCTATTCATTCATTTCTACCATATGTATAAGGTAGGGAGATCAAAGTTCTACCACTTTTATTAGTCAATAAATTTTGGTGATGAGAATGTGTTAGGTCAAAATTATTATAAGAATTGCAATTAATATACTACATCTCAAAGGCTAATGTAAATTAAATATCACTTTTTAAAAGTAACTTTTCTCTGATATTGACAAACATAGGTACCATTTTATCACCATTCCATTTACTGAGTCTTACAATATTTCTCTCATACCACTTCACAGATGGTAATATATTTCATTTTTCCCCTTTGAATTATAAAGATGAAATAGTTCCTTATTTACACTGAAGAATAAGGATAGAGTACTCAGTTCAATTCTAATTCGTTATTAAATTTTTAGAATCCACCAAATTAGGTCTAAAGAACATCAAAATAAGTAAAATAGAACACTTATTCTCAAGAATCATGTCAGTAGATGAGAAGAAATACGTACACACTAGATAGTTAGGATGTGTCATAATGTTGTATTTATTATGGCCTTGTGTTCTCAAACAAAAGTTTGAATACGTGGTTAAACAATAGAGTGGACTATTTGTAATATTGTTGTTATATCAGGACATGTTATTGTATAAGCTATAAGAGAGAAATTATATTTTCTTGCTCTGTGAACAGACTAGGTTGGAAAAGGAAATGTAATTTGAACAGGTTTTAAAGAATGGAAAAAAGTTTGCCAGAAAGACAAAGAAGACTTATGGTAATGGGGAAGGGGATTAAAAAAAATACTGGATGCAAAGAATATGACTTAAACAATGTCAGTATGGTAAATGTTAGCAAAGTAGTTAAGGTAATGGACTCTGGAAGCAGCCTCCTAGGTGCAGACTCTCATTCGAAGCTTTTTTGTTGTGTGTCTTGGGCAAGTTATTTAACTTCTCTATAATATAGTTGACAAATGTACAAAAATTAGAAAAATAATTTTTCCTCAACGTCAAGGAGTTGTTGAAAGGATGAAAATTGGTTAAAGAATTTAAAGTGCTTAGAATGGTGTCTACAACATAATAAATGTCAACATATGATTATTATAAAAGCATGACAAACACAAATTTGAAAATAGCAAACATTTGCATCAAATGGATAGGGAGTAAAGAAGTAAAGAGCTATGGAAAAGGTAGAATTTAACCCAGACCATGAAGTGTGTTTCATTGATTACTAAGGGATTTTGATATTATATTAAATTATGTTAAATACAATTTATATACATATTTTTTAAAATGTGAAGTGCTATAATATTTAGTAAAATAACTCAGGTGGTACTGTGTTGTAGCATCCATTTGAAATAGAAAAACAATGTTGCTAACATGAAATCAGTTTGTCTTTTCACTGGTTTAGGTAACTGTTCACAGGGAACTTGACGGAGCAGACCTGCAGACCAATAGAGAGTCTCTGAGAGGGGCGCCTGGGTGGCTCAGTGGGTTAAAGCCTCTGCCTTCAGCTCAGGTCATGATCCCAGAGTCCTGGGATGGAGCCCTGCATCAGGCTCTCTGCTCAGCAGGGAGCCTGCTTCCTCCTCTCTCTCTCTGCCTGCCTCTCTGCCTACTTGTGATCTCTGTCTGCCAAATAAATAAGTAAAATCTTTAAAAAAAATAGAGTCTCTGAGAAAGTGTTTTAGACTTTGGTTATTGCTTTGGTATGGGAAGGGGAGGTGGTGGTGAATGAAAACTCAAGGATGAGTCTCAAGTTATTGTTCTGAATTGGTAGGTGCTTTGTGATGCTGTTAATAGGCGTAAGGATTGGAGCAAGAAGAGAAATTCCTTTTATTTTCTATTTTTTAAAAGATTTTATTTGTTTGAGAGAGAAAGAGCACGAGTTGGGGGAGGGGCAGAGGGAGAGAGACAAGCAGACTCTTGGCTGAGCCCAGAGCCCCACGCAGGGCTTGATCCCAGAACCCTGAGAGTATAACCTGAGCCAGAGTCAGAAGTCTGACTGAGCCACCCAGGTGTTCCTATTCAATCATTTTTAAGCCCGTCCCATTTTAGTGTTGGCCAGATGCAAAGATGATTTCTCATGAGTTTTAGGAAATATAAAGTCATATATATATGTATATATATATATATGTGTGTATATATATATATATATATATATATATATATATATATATTTTAAGGCACCATCAATGTGAAGCTGGTAATTAAATCAATGAGCAATGGACAATGGCTATCAGAAAGTATAAATGGGATGAGAAAAAAAACTGTTTTAATGAAAAGATTGTTATACTTGGAGTTAAAATTGTTCTAGTTTCCAGTTTGCTATTTGTGTTTTATAATTTTGAGCGAATTACTATTATTAGTCTAAGCTTCACTTTACTTATTTGAAATGGTTTTATGGATTCTTACTTATAGGGTTATTGTAGGAATCAAATGATGTTAAAAAACAAAACAAAACAAAAACATGAAAAGTACAACACAAATCTTCCTAACAAACCTTACTTGTTAAAGACAGTGTGTGATAAGTATGAATTCATTATATAATTAATGTTGGTAGGCACGGAACAAAGAATTGTTTCTTTTGGCACATTATCTTTTTACTTTATATATCCATGAGTAGCTATGAGTGCTATTTTTTTGCTAATAAGATAAAAAGTCAATTTTATGCATAAATTATCAGAATTTAACTACTAATAAACAGTATAGTATTTAAATATTTATGTCATGTGTTGAATTGTGCCTCTCCGCAAAAGTTATATGGAAGTCCCTATCTTCGGAATATGATCTCATTTGTAAATAGGGTGGTTGCAGTAGCAATTAATTAAGATGAGGTGGTATTGGGGTAGGGGCCCACTCTATGAAGTGGACCTATTGGAGTTGAGTCGGCATCCACTCCAATATGAACTGAGTCCTTTTAAGTTGGCTGCGTGAAGGCAGAGAAACAGAGGGAGAATGCCATACAAAAATGGAAGAATAGAATGCTTCCAGAAGCTAGAAAGAGCAAGGAATGACTCTTGTACTCATTTCAGTGGGTGTGTGGTCCTGCTGACATCTTGATTTAGGACTTTTAGCCTCCAGATCTATGAAACAAATTTCTGTTGTTTTAATCTACACAGTTTGTGTGGGTTTTGTTTGTTTGTTTTTGTTTTTGTTTTGTATTGTTTTATGATAGGTCTAGGACACCAATACAATTTATATGGCACTTTCCAGAATATAGAATGCTCACATATTTGATTACTATAGGAATTAAAATAGTGCTACTCACAAAGAGGAATTAAGTCACATAAAATCACGCAATAAGTGGGAAACTCTAAGTTTTATAAGTTCCGATCCTAGTACTCTTTGAACTAGTAATGTGAAATGATACCACAGAGTAGGCATTTATCAGCTTGTCTGAGAACCTAGCCACAGTTTATATAGTAATTTTCTTCTGAATTTCAGACTTTGGTTTTACAATTACCCTTTTCATAAAATAAGTTTGGTGATTCTGGATCACCAACATCCTGGTTCTTTATTCTAGTTCCACAGAACAAATAAGTAAATAAATAAATAATAATAATAATAATAAAAAACAACAGAAACAAAATCAGTTCATAGGTAAATAGGCTGCTGCTTATCTTTCCTTTCTATTTATTGTCGAATGCAAAAAAAAAAAATAGGATTCATTTTGAAACAGTGCTTAAGACTACCTGTTCTAGCTTCTGTTGGTGCATAAAATAATTGCTAGCACAAAGGAAGCTCTCAGTGAATGAATGCCTTCTCCTGTCACCCCTGCACCTATACTGATACTGGCTTAGGGGAAAAACAACAACAAGAACAAAAATGAACTCGCTCTAAATGCCTTGAAAATGGAATAAATGCAATTCAGAAAAAAAAGTGCAAATACAAGAATAAATATATGGCATGTCTATGTTTTTTTGGGGGGAGAAAAGACACATTTTAAAAATGGAATATGATAGCTCTTCTGCTATATATCGGTGGGTTCTAGTTATACAGATGAAAAGAAAATAAAATGAGTACTACAAGAGGAAATAGAAACACTTTTATGGGGGAGTTTATGTGCTGTGTTTTGTGTCTATAGCTGTTATCATATCTCTTAATAAACCAAGTCAGTTTGTATCCACATTTTACATAAAATGCAATAGACATAAAAAGCAGTAGACATATGTTAGGAAGAATGCCTACTTTCCAGAGCTGCTGTTGTGAAGACACAAAAGACAGATAAGGCCAGAACCTTCTCCGGGGTCACGGAGTTTTTAAACCTGGCATAACAACTGTGGCTGGTTGCTCACCAACTGGGAACACTTTTATATACAAATTTCTGATATACATGCAATATTTGGGATGGGAGTATCCATAAATACTCAGTTGAATGCGGCACTTGTTTTCAGGTTGATCTAATATCTCCAATTAAGCATATGCAGAAAAGAGTAAATCAAAATAACACTTGAAGAAATGTTTCCATTGCCCTTCTCTTCCTCAGTAAGTTTTACTCCATGACCTCAGTATTACAAAAAATAACTGAGCAGAACATTGATTGCAAGACATTGCATGATGTTTCCTATGTGCAGTGGCTAGGCAGGAAATTTTCATTTCATACACCATTTGAGCCTAGCTGCAGTGATTTCACAAAAGTCAGCAGGCTTTGAAAAGTTAATGATAAAGAAAAGCATTTGTTTTTGTTATTTTGAGGAAGTACTTGAGTGGTTAAAACTAGAAACTTCTGAGGTTGGTTAGCCATGGGAAGTGCAAAATTTATTTTCTCTTATTTGACAGTGCTTATATTTACATCACATTTAGAAGAAAAAAGTACTACTAAAATAATAATATCACAATAGAAATTGCATTCAGAGTGATATCAACCAATGAAAATATGAAATATGAAAAATATGAAAATAATATACAGTAATATATGACATCTATAAATAACATATATCAAATATGACCTACTTATAGTTATTTAATATTATAACCATTTATTCTCTTCATGGAAGTACATGAAATCTGTTGTCAAGTTTATTTATCTATCTACTCATTCATCCTAAAGATGTTTACTAGTATCTGTTTTCAACAATAGGAATTGTTTGAACAATTAAAAAACCCACAAATATCACTGTTATTTGTAAATTTATATTAGGTAATGGGTAATGCCCTCGGTGACTGTTTCTATATCACCTTAACGAAAACTTTTTGTTGTTGTTTTTAATAAGGCCCTAGAAATATGAAGATAAAGTTTATTTATGCTAACTTTGACTTTGACACTAAAACCAATGGTTGTGTATTGCTGATTTCATCTCCTAAGTGGTTCTCCTAGAACTGAGCTGTGCCACTTTGGTCAGACCACTCACTTTCTTCTTGACTCTTGCTAGAGTCTGCTGACTATGTCTCTGTCCATTTCCTCTTTTCTTCTGTCTTTTCCCACTCAATGTTTTTAGAGGCACAATCTGTTAAAGAAAAATACTCCTTTTCTAAGGACTTGGATAAACATGACGTTCCCTATAGAATGACTATGCACCTCTTTACTTGTTCTAAGTTTTCATAGCAAGCCATTCACCTTTGTTTTCCATCATTCTCATTCTTTATACCCTATATTACACTCACCAAATCCTTTAGGTTCTCCAAGCAAGTTCATAAAGATCCTCACCATTCTATTTCCTTATCCCATTCTTATACAAATGCTTTCTCTCCTCTTTAGCATTCTACCCCCTTTTCTCTGCAAAGCTTCTATTCATTATTTAAGACCCTCAAATACAAAATGCTCTGTGAAATATTCTCAAATTCCCCAATACAAAAACATTTCCATTTTTGCTTACTAATAAAGGTTTGCATCTATTACTAATGTTTCCTTGATCAAACCATGCTTTATTTTACTTAGTGTTAGTTTTTCCTATTAGTGGCCTTGCCCTATTTTACTTTGTATCTACATACGGCCACTATGATGGAACCCATAAATGTGGGGTCTTCTTGATCTTTCTAAACAACTTCCTTCCACATTTAATGAAATCCCAAATTCATTTTTATTTTATCATTCCTGTATTTTTTCTATCAGCAAAACAGTTGAATAAATAACTGTGTATTGTTGCACATAATATTTCATGGTTAATCTTTTGTTTTTCAATGTCAATTGTATGTAACCACATGCATTTGATATAACACAGCACTGATATTTGCATATATGTGACCATATTTATAATACCTGCATGTTACAAAATTGATTTTCCCCTTAAGTGGATTGAATAATTTGGCAATGGCAGTCCCTTTTTCCTCTTTCATCTGAAAGATCATTACAATGTTAATATTTACAGATTGTCTCCTCTAGTAGGAGGAAAAGCATAAAGAGAAACATAAATGGGGAATTTTAATACTCCAAGAATACTAAAGAAGATCATTGTATATAATAATGCATTTAAAATAGGATAGGCAAAATAGAACAGTCCAACTTTCTATTTCCTTAGTAACAGTTGCTTCTGATTTTTTTTATTGTAAAATTATAAATCGAGTGATTTTTTTTTTCTATTAGTTACATGCTAAAGTATAAAATACAAAAGAGAAATGGCCCTTCCATTCAGAAGTTACCATCCTTTAGATAACACTCAAAACAAATAGTAGAGTTATTTCAATTCATAATTAAAAATCATTCAGTAATTCATAATTCTTTGTAATGTCAGGATTTTGCATGAATGCAAAGCATACTGTGTTTTAGGCTTGATAAGTGTGGAACATACAACCTATTGAAAATTGATGTATAGCCCTTATTCTCATAGAGGGCAAAGTTGAATGAGGGAAACAGGTATTCGTAAAAACAAACAAACACATAATCACATAAATGTTAATTTCAAAAGGTCAAGTGACATGAAAAAAAAAATGGTGTGGGTTTGGGAAGATGGTATTGGCATCATAAATCTGCTTAGATTTGGCAACTAAGAGAATGTCATACCACAAAGATGAATAGCAAATTAGTAACTCAAAGAAGACCTACGGCGATGTAATACATTTGCTCTAGGAATTTTCAGATTTTAGGAAGATCAAACCCAAAGTTCATTTTAGTGATTTTTGACCATTTAAACCTGTTTTATTATATATTTTCTAGGTTACCTCCTTCTGGAACTCCTATAATTTTAATATTGAACTTGTTTAAATGATTTTCTATGTCTCTTATACATCCCATGTAATGTCTCCTCCATCCTTTCCTCTCCTCTCCTCTTTTCTCTCTCTCATTATTTCTATTATTTTCTTTTTTCTTTTCTCTTCTTTTTTTACTTTATATCCCCAATTTTCATATGGATTATTTTATTTAACAACTGTATTTATAACTTGTCAAAACACTTTAAAAACCCAATTCTTTATGTTAAGTCATGTTCTTTTCATGTTTATGGATGCAATATCTTCACATTTCTTCTACCATAATAGGTTGGACTCCTAAAAAAATTCGAACAAGTAATTTTTTTAGAATCAAGACAGTGTCTCTTCTCTTTCAATACATGTCTTTGCTCCTTTTTGTGTGTCTTTTCACTTCTACTTTTTTTTTTCCCTGTAGCTATTTCTTTCCATTTGTTCAATATCATATATTGTTCAAGACTGCATCTTTGACATGACAGCTTCTACCTTCCAGTGTGGGTCACTTTATAGGTTAAGCACTCATGGATAACTAATACCTGAGGAAGAAAATCAGTTTTTATCTACTTGAGGAAACGTTTCTATCCAACTGGCTGTAGAGAGTTAGTGTCACACTACACACTCAGCGAGAGGTGTGGAAGTAGAATCTTGCAAGGGAGATCATCAGTGGATGGATTTTGAAGAGTTTTTAAAAAAGAGACACTAGATAGGGGGCTAGGGTGTCTAGGTGGTGTAGTTTGTTAAGCCTCTGACTCTTGATTTTGGCTCAACTCATGATCTTAGGGTCATGATCTCAGGGTCCTAAAATCTAGCCCCCCTTCTGGCTCTGTGCTGAGCAGGGAGTGGGCTTAAGATACCACTTCTGCTCCCACCTCTGCTCATTTACGCACGCACACTCGCAAATAAATAAGCAAATCTTTACATTTTTTTTTTTTTTTTTTTTAAAGAGCTGCTGGCGAAATAGAAACCTCAAGAACTTCTGTAGCAGCTATGCTGGCGGAAGTTACTTTTAATACAGCATGTGCATATATCATTGCATAAATTATTTCAGAAACTCTGATCAAGACAAACTCCTGTATTGGAACTGGCAACGGCAACTTTTCTAAAAGGACCAGAGAGTAAATATTTTAAATTTTGCAGCTCATAAATTGTCTATTACAACTACTCTTTTGTTGTAGTAGGAGAACAGTCACCTGTTTTCTAACTTATTGAATGGGGACGAGTCCATTTCAATAAAACTGTTTTTGCAAAGTCAAATGATTGGCCTACTTACCATAATTTGCTAACCTGTAGCACTAGGAAATAAGAATATCTATTTTCGGGGAATTGTTACAATTGTATCTCTGTATGCACATTAAAAGAGAGGGATATCTCATATAGTATATACAAAGGTGGTTTGGCAGAAGATAATTAAAATTTAGGTTTATATATATTGTTAAATTATTTTTTTCTGAAATAGGCAATTTTAACAACTAGTTTCTGATTTTTTATCAGTTTTCAGACTGCTTTAGTTGTAATGGAAATAACCTTTATTTCCTCATGTTCATTTAGTTGCAAATGTATTCTAAGTTTTTTAAAGCTATTTTTCAAAAGGCTAATTATGTGTTGAAGCACATCTAAAATTGTGGTAAGTTCTTAGGTGAGAAGTGTTCCTATCTGAGGAAAAGAGAAGTACTAATGGAGCTAAAGTTGAGAATGCTAAAGTGGGAAAGACAGAAGCCATGTTGGGGGAAATATCGCCTTCAAGTAATTAACATATGCCAAGAACTACAAAAATTAAACCATTAACATATATATATATATATATATATATATATATATATATATATATGTAAAAGCTGATATTACCACCTCTACTTTCCCAACTCCTACACACTAAGTTGGTTGATGGGAGATGTGGAGTTGGAAGCTTGAAATCAAAGAGTTCTTCTCGAAAAAGTCTTCATCAGCATTAATCTATTAATACATATGGTTTGTGGGAAATCTAATAATCACACTGATACAGAGTGTAGCGGGGTGCATATTTAGGAATAGAAGGAAATGCATAAAAATATTTCTTATGGAAAATTCAGCTAGTAATCCTTTTCTCTAATCATACAGAAACCTGTGGAATGATGTTGACATATATGATGAGGATAATTGATGATGAACTGAAGACTTCTTGAGCCCAAAGAGTTACTGAGATACAGATGTGTTCATCTCAAAAAGATTGACCACTACTATGGTCAACAGAGAATTAATAATTTTTCAATGTTACAGAATAAACTAGTTTCAAAAAATTTTATTAAATCTGAAACTTCATATATCTATAGGAAGCAAGTGTTCTGTATCATATCGCCCTACCATGTCCATGTGATGCAGCTCTAGGAAATTAACTACAATACTATAGGTTTTCCTGAAGTTGACAGTTGTTTTTTGTTTTTGTTTTTAATCTGTGGTTATTTTCAATAGTCTGCCATGAAGCACAGAATTACTGATAACAATCATAATGATTGATCACAGTGCAACAAATTCATGCATTGATCTAGGTCAAAAGTTAAGGCGGTAGAAAATAGAATTCATTTGACAATAATATCGATATGGAAACAACCTAAGGTTGTAAATCTTTAGTTGCTAAAAATCCTGGAAAAATTAATTTGCTCTTAGGTACTGCCCACATCTGTTTTAGCAGACAGAGAGAGGGAGGAAGGGAAGGGAAGAAAGGGAAGCAGGCTCCCCGCCAAGCAGAGAGCCAGGACCCTTGGATCATGACCTGAGCCCAAGGCAGAGGCTTTAACCAAGTGAGCCACCCAGACAGTCCCTTCTGTTAAGGTCATGAATAATCTTGAAAAATAAATGACTTGCTTCCCTTTTTTTCTTACTTAACATTTTACGTGAGGGAAAGATAGTGATATGGATGCAATGGGAGTCAACTGGGGGTTAGATATTTGTATCAAAAGTTCAATGATTACATAATAGAGTTGAAGCTCTTAGTATGGGGATGAAACTTGTTTAACTGAAAGAAAAGTATTGAGTTTTTATTATATGCTCATTTAAATAAATTTTATAATGTATTTCATTTGGTTCCTTACATATAGTATTTTCCAAGGAAATAAATTATTATCTTTTCATTTATAGAAAAGTAAGTTTCTTTCATATTTCACATTTTCTGCAAAATAAGTATAGCAATATGCTACAGTTTTAAGAAACAGTTTGCTTTTGCAGTTTCTGGCCTCAGATTCCTCATGCAAAATCACAGTGGCTTCACATCTCACTCATAAAAATACTAAAATTGCCAGTGTACAAACAAATGCAGGCATTGTGCTTAATATTTGGGCTGACTTATGCTTCCTTTATTGCATCCATATGCAAGTGTCATAAAAGTGCCATTTTGCACTTCTATCTCAAGACGTTGGTCCCATTTCTAAATTTTGGCAGGCTTTTAATGAGAATCAATAAATAACAAACAAGGGCACTTTCAGAAGTTCATGAATTCATGAAATGATAGCTGGCCTTTTAAAGGGTAAAATTATGTTAATGTTTACAGCACAGTTAAAATGGAGAAGGATTTACATATATAATCAGAAGATCAAAATTTTGATACTGACAGACACAGTACAATATTGTTGATGATGATGAAAATAAAAAGACTATTTCAAGTGCTCAATATGCAGGGCATGCATGATGACTCATTAGGCAGAGAAAATTATTACTGCCCATTAAAGAATTAGCTTTTACACAAATGGAAAAGTTGATTAGTTCACCTCAGAGTGGCTAGTTTCTAAAATTATAAAATTAATGAATGTATGAAATATTTAATTTCACACATAAATATCTATAAAGAGAAATTAATTGTTTCATACAATAAAAGTTATTTATTTTACATGCAGGATCAATTATTAAATCTGAAATCATAATATATCCTTTGATAGTATTTTTTCATGGCAATTTTGCAGCAAAATTATAATATGGCTTTTCAGAAGTTATTTAAATGGAAAAATCTCATCATATAGCTTCACATATTGTTATTAAACTAATAATTTTTGTACATGTTAATTTTATGTTTAAAAGTATTTTGAGGTCCATACGGTTGAAAGGTTTGGACTTAGTATCCCCAAATTCATATTGTTGATATATGTAAGGAGAAAGATAATGACATATGTTGATTAGATTTAACTGCATTATATTAGGTAACTACCAAAATTATAGAATATCTTATTAAATAAATTCAGTAAACCCCAGGTATTTTATCCATTATATACCATAGCATACAATATAAGATGTTTATCAGAATGCATTAATGAATATATCTGAGCTCACCATGTAATATTTTCTTATATTTAAAGCAGATTCCAAGGTCGAGATTTTGTGTCATAGCATTGCATCTATTCTACTGCAAGTTCCATAACTGCAATGACCTTGAAATGTTGGAAACATCATCAGTTAATGAAGTACAAATTTGTGTTTTTACAAATTAAAGCCACTTCAGTTTGTTTTGTAAAACAGGGTTAAAAATACTTATCTTATAGAGGGGATATGAAACATCTTAAGGAAATGGCTTAAGGAGTCACTAAGTATATATATATATAGAGAGAGAGAGAGATAAATATAAAGTAGGTATATAACTAAAGATTTATTTGTAGATACATAGTATATAGTATTTGTATGTAATATATTTGTAGATATATATTTATATACCCTCATATGTATCCATATCTCTTTATAGATATATAGTATATATAGAGATACAGATATATAATATATAGGGAGAGCTATCTACTTAGTAGTACATATATAGTAGTATATATAGTATATATGCAGTATATACACTACTATATATTCTACTATATGTAAATATATGCTATATATATAGTTCATATGTGTATAACTATTATGATTATTATGTATAATACAATAGTATGTATTATACTCTATGTATTATACTATATATAGTATATATATGACATATAAGATTAATTATTATGATTACTTTCTTACCATATTAATGTCAAAAGTTCTACCTGGTTCAGTGGTTCTGTGTCCCAGTGAAATCATTTTGAGTAATTAGGTCTTTCTCAAGTGTCATTCTCATTAGATCAGCCTGTACACCCTAGCTAATTAAGCTTCAAACCCTTCTGCAAAATGATGACTGAATAAATTATACTTAGTCTGACCCTCTCCTATTGTGTTACCTTATGATCGTAACCAAGTTCTATATACTCACTAATTATGAATAGTTACATCATAAAATGATGGAATCTATGGAAGTTCTATAGATTATGACCATTTTTGTGTTCACCATATAAAATAAAACAAAACAAAAACTCAAAGAACTTTCCTTATAAGTTTAAGAAAGGAATAAATCATGAAAGAATTCTCTTAATTGGTGCATGGCAGTATAGGAAAAACTGAAACTCAATGTTCTGGTGAGAAAACTTGCATTAGCATTCTGTTTTTTTTCTCAATGAATAAAACAAAACTTAATGGGTCACTGTTCTCACTAACATGGTGACAGGAAGAGGGGGATGAGATGATCATTAGAAAGTGGGAGATATTCTCCATGCAAAATATTAGCTATAGAAGGTACATAATGGGATTTGTTAAATCTACTTATACACAGTGAAAATAAGGGAGACTAACTTCCTTTCAATAAAAATGCTGGAAACCTGATTGTTTTGGAAATTCTCTGTATGCTGTTGTCTTTCTTAAAGTATAATTCTAAAAGACAGAGATCAAAGGAGACAAAGGGATGACATTTTATTAGCTTTCCAGGGCAGCATTACTGAATTACTACTGCCATTACACACAAAGGAGAAAAAAAGAAAGAGTTACTCTTTAGTTGACTTATTTTTTCCAAATGTAACACAGTGAAAAAATAAGAACACTACCCTGAAATTGTTTTTATTCCTAAAGAAAAAGTAAAACTTAATAAGCACAATATTAGAATTATTTTGTTGTGACACAATCATTCAAAGAAAGCAATATTTAAGATTATCTTTTCAGTTGCAGTCTTTATAGTGAGATATTTATTTTTTGTTTATATATATATATATATAATATACATATGTATGTATATAATATACATGCAATATCTTAGCGTTAGAATGCTCTTGTTTGACGTGACTATAAAACTAAAATTGACCTTCTGGGTTGCCTGGGTGGCATAGTCAGTTAAACCTCTGACTCTTGGTTTTGGCTCAGGTCCTGATCTCAGTATTGTGAGATTGAGGTGGGCATGGGACTCCACGCTGAGTGCAGTGTCTGCTTGAGTTTCTTTCCCCCCTTCCCTGTCCCTCCCTGCTCCCACTCTCTCTTTCTAAAATAAATAAATAAATATTTTAAAATATAGAATTAACCTTCCTTAGAAAGGTGATTGTCTAAGACTGTGATAAATGTTCAAAAGTAATGATAGCATAAAATTGGAAGATATTAACTATTCATCTGTTTTGTAAACACTATTTTTTTTCATCATTTGCCAGAATGCACTTGAATAAAAAAATAAGAAAAAGAGATTCAAAACATGGTGATCCATTTTTTTGAACAGGTATTTCAGACATAACTATTATCAGAGGCTACTCTTTTCTATAGCAAACATGCTACTTAAAAAAAAAAACTGCTGGTGATTAAACATAACTATTATCAGAGGCTACTCTTTTCTATAGCAAACATGCTACTTTAAAAAAAAAAACTGCTGGTGATTAAACTTTGGATGATGTATTCACAGGTCACATATGCTTTCTGAGAGTGGGTGGAATTTCACTGATTTCTGAGAAGGAATTGACATCCTTTACTCTGAGTTTTAAGTAAAAAATCTGAATAATGCTAGACATTTTCAAAAGAATGTAAATGAAACAAAACTGGCTGTGGGTTAAGATGCTCAAAGCCAAAATAGAAAATGAATTGAGTCGGTGATGAAATCTATATTTATTTCCATCTAACATAAGTTTTATAATAGGTAAAGTTCAAAAAAGGAAATAACAGAGACATATGTATGTAAAATGCATATAGAAAACTATGTCCATGGGGTGCCTGGCAGCTCAGTGGGTTAAGCCTCTGCCTTCAGCTGGGGTCATGATTTCTGGGTCCTGGGATCAAGCCCTGCATCGGGCTCTCTGCTTGGTGGGGAGCCTGCTTCTCTCCTCTCTCTCTGCCCGAGTCTCTGCCTACTTGTGATCTCTCTCTCTCTCTTTCTCTGTCGAATAAATACATAAAATCTTAAAAACAAAAACAAAACAAAAAAACTATGTCCAAATTGTTAAGGCTATTGAGACCAACTTATGACATGTTTAAGAAGACAAGAAAAATGGTATACTATTTCACTGTGATTTATTGCCTCTAACTCGTTTTAACCCTTTATTTCTTCCTTATTTTTTGTTATATGATTATTATAGAACTGAATTTCTATGTCACTCTGTGTTAAAGTTTATTTTTATTTATTTATTTATTAAAGATTTTATTTACTTATTTGACAGAGAGAAATCACAAGTAGGCAGAGAGTGTGTGGGGGGGTGGGAAACAGGCTCCCTGCTGAGCAAAGAGCCTGATGCTGGGCTCAATCCCTGAGACCATGACCTTAGCCTAAGGCAGAGGCTTAACCCACTGAGCCACCCAGGCACTCTGTGTTAAAATTTTAAAAAAGGGGGGAAAAAAAAAAGAAAAGGAGTGAAGGAGGGAGGGAGGAGGAAGAGGACAGAGTGAGAGAAGGGAATAAGTGAGTAATCTTTCCTCATCTCAATATTTTATGCTAATCTTGGGGCTCCTGGGTAGTGCTGTAGCTTAAGCATCTGACTCTTGATCACAGTTCAGGTCTTGATCTCAAGGTCTTGGGATGAAGCCCCACACTGAGCTCCATGCTCAGCAAGGAGTCTGCTTGAGATTTTGTCTCCCTCTCCTTCTGTCCTTCCCCCCTGCTCACTTACTCTCTCTCTCACACACACTCTCTCTCTCAAATAAATAAATAAATCTTTAAAAAAATATATTTTATGCCAGTCTTATTTTACTGAATAATAATTCTTTATTTTTTCTTGCTTGTTTACTAGTTACATGAGGAAATATCACTTAATGGGTAAATGCTTCAAAGCAAATGTCCTAAGATGAACAGGTTAGATGTGAGGACACTGGGGTATTGTTCAGGAAGCTACATCAAACACTCTCCTTTTAGGTACCCCTCAAAAGTGTACTGACATATTTGACTTGAGATGCAGAAACACATTTTAAATAACTCCAAAGAATTATTAGGTTTACATTATACATTTTTTTAAAGATTTGTTTATTTATTTGAGACAGAGAGAGAGAGAGAGAGAGAGCGAGCATGTGGGTGCATGCGCAGGAAGGAGGGGCAGAGAGAGAAAGAGAGACAGTCCTAAGCAGATTCTCTGCTGAGTATGGAGGCCCATGAGGGGCTTGAATTTAACACCCTAAGATCACCACCATGAGATCACAACTCCAGCCAAAACCAAGAGTCTGACACTTACTGCACCACACAGGTACCCCATAAATTTAGGTTTTAATACAATTGTCAATAGCTGTACTTTTCCCCCCCATTCATGTATCACATTCAGTGTAATATCTAATAAGGTGGGGGTAAGGTTTTCCTCAACTGCTAACATTTCACAAAACTTTCTAATGATAGGACAGAATAGCATTTCCACTTATTTTAAACTTTTTAATGATCATTCCCCTCGCAGTCCCCCCTTCAACAGTGCTTAGCAAAGCAGCTGTTTTTCTCTGAGACTGAGGCTTATGCCAAGTTTAAAATGTTAATGTTGTTGAGCCATGTGCTCAAGCATTAAGTATCTCCAATTTCCAGACGGAAAGATCTTGGCAGCTCTCAGTCACTTAAATAAACTCAGAAAGAGACTTATAATACCAGAGGGAGGAAAAAGAATCCAGTCACTTCTCTTCCTCAACTTTGTGACCTCCCTGAATGACCAACAAGGCTAAGGATCCTTTTAATAATCTAAAATTAGTAAGAGTATTGATTGCAGTTGTTGACCTAGAAGTTTGGATTTTAAATTAACAAAATCAGAGCTGAAAAAGAATGGGATAATGAGTGTGCAATACCAAAGTCAAATAAGTGAGATTCTATAAACAAGTAATAGTTGTAAATAAGTCCAATATTCTTAATTTTGAAAATTTTGCATAAGGCACAAGATAGTCTTACAAATATTTAAAGATTATTATAATTTCCACAAAATTCTTCTCATTTCCAGTGGGGGGAAAAATCCCCATCAGCCTCTGTGAAAGTTATCTTGCATTGTTGGGTCTTCAAGTTGTTTTTATCATATTTTAAAATTTATGTTTTGGCATGAATTTCTATGAATTATAACACATATAGAAATTGATGTAACCAACTAAAACAATAAGAATACAAAACAGTTCCATCATCCCAAAACACCTTCCTTGTGCTATCCCTTTAAAATCACATGTCCCAGGGGTGCCTGGGTGGCTCAATGGCTTAAAGCCTCTGCCTTCGGCTCAGGTCATGATCCCAGGGTCCTGGGATTAAGCCCCACATTGGGCTCTCTGCTCAGCAGGGAGTCTGCATCCCCCTCTCTCTCTGCCTGCCTCTCTGCCTACTTGTGATCTCTCTCTGTCAAATAAATAAAATCTTTAAAAAATTTTTTAAAATCACATGTACTTTATCTGTGGACCCAGGCAAAGACTGTCAAGTGTATAGTTTACAGAATGTCATATAAATACGCAAATGTCATAAATATGTAACCTTTTAAGACAGGCTTCGTTCACTTAGTATAATGTCTTGGAGATCAATTCAAGTTGTATGTAAGAGTAGTTTATTCTTTTTTACTAAATAGTATTCCATTCGATGTAGGTCCAAGAGATTGTTTATATATAATTTTTTGAAGGATATGTGGGTTTTTCCAGTTTTTGGTGATTGTGAATAGAGTCATTATAAAGATTTAAGGACAGGTTTCTGTATGAACCTACATTTTATTTTATTTTATTTTATTTATTTTATTTTTAAAGATTTTACTTATTTGACAGAAAGAGACACAGCGAGAGAGGGAAACACAAGTCGGGGAGTGAGAGAGGGAGAAACAGGATCCCTGCTGAGCAGAGAGCCCAATAAGGGGCTTAATTCCAGGACCCTGGGATCATGACCTGAGCCTAAGGCAGAACCTTAATGACTGAGCCACCCAGGCACCCCTGAACATACATTTTAAATACTCTAGGACAAATAACAGGAATAAAATTATGCCACATGGTTAAGAGAAAACAAAACAAAACAAGACAAAACTTAGTGGATAATCCCAAGAGCAGAATGGAAATGATTGAAGGTATAAAGCCAGAAGGAAACTCGAGAAAAATTGGGAATAAAATTACTTATATTAAAAAGTTTTAGTGAAGAATTAAAAGAAAGCTTTTGAGATACTGTAACACCACACACACAGAAATATATTTAAAAAAAATATATATATATATAAAAGTAGTTCCTACTGACATATGACAGATGCAAGATATCAATGTTAGCAAAGACTATTCAAATCAATTATTTCTCTAATTCTCACTGGTTTAAACATATAAAAATGTTTCTAAAGAGATTTAAGAAATATTGCTATGATACATTAAATGCCCACTGTGTATATTTGAAATTTATTTTTATTTAATTTCAGACAAATAGGGATTCTGGTGATCAAGTTTTTCTTAGACTCTTTAGGGCAGTTTAGATACAAATTTGAGAGACTGTAATCTGTAAATTTGATATTTACTAATGTGAATTTTGGCAAATAACGTAACATTAGATCTGTATTTTGGAAGACAGTATAGTCATTGTTTATTAGTAGATAAACTTTATTATGAAATTCAAGTTTTTTCCTGCTACGGTTTAGTATTCTAACCACCTCATGTATATTTCACCTCTTTCCCTCTGTTACAGTGAAGACAGGAAGTATCGCCCTAGTACATTTTCTAACAAGGTAGTAGCCTATGAAACGTGCCTGAAAAACCTGTGTGGACGTGTGCTCATTTCCTAAATGGAAAGTCTTTTGTGATAACCCTGCATTTTAAGTAAAATTTACCAGTGTTTTGAGCAGTGGTAAGAGATGTGGCCACAGGCGAGGAAAACAACACTGACACTGTAGGGTTGGAAACAGGAGCCAGACCTGGCTTCTTCCCGTGCATCCGCATCATTTGAGAAGGCTTTCTCCCCACTCACATTTGCATGATAAATTTATGGACTCTGGCTCTACCAGCTTGATTGAACACATTGCATTTTGCTAAGAACAGCATGTCAACTAGCACAGTCAGCATCCATATACATCTGGGAAAACTGCAACTGTTAGAATTGTGCCATGGGAGTGAAGACAAGAAAAGCTTTGTCAGCTGTCAGTTAGATGTTTTCCTTCACTATCTACTTTATAGGTGATGAATGAAAAGTGTTGTTAATATTCGATGCGGTATTTCGTGTATTACTCTTTAGTCTCCGGCTGTGCCATAGGTAAAGAGAGAGGTCAAGGAAAGGCAAAGGAATAGAAAAAATAGTTGCTTTAAGTCCTAATACTTGAACAGCCAAGAAACCAAAAAAAAAAAATTATAAGCATAATAAAAAGTTTGTCGGAGAAAGCAGCTGGAGGTTGGTCGGCAGAAAGCAAGGCTTATGGCAATGATTCACTTCAGAAAAGATCATTAGTTCCTCTGTCACCCACAAAAAAAGCAGGCAGGTATTCCTTAACAGCGATTTTTTTTTTCCATTTTCTGAAATAATTACATGATCTCAACCCAATTCTGAAGGTTTCAGGAATTTGTCCACAGGGAATTCTGTTTGAGAGTTAATTGTACTCTATTATCTGTGTAATTTAGATAGGAATTTTTGTCAAATTCTTGACAAATATTCATTGGACCCATCAATTTAATTTTCCATGATATAAACTGCATTGAAACTAGATTTTTAAAACCTGAGACTGATGGTCACAATACTTGGAAAAAAGAATATATATACTTTGTCGGAATTAAAAAAAAAAAACAAACAAAAAAAACAAATGAAAAGCAAATTGAGCAGGCATTTCCTTTGTCTACTCCAGAGGGGATTAGTTATCTTGTTAGTGATAAACAGAGAGATCTTACTGCATAATTGGGTGAGTGATTTGGAACTGTAATTTAGCAGTTGGATATGGCCACGGTGACACCACTGCTTTTGTTTCTGGACATTCTGGTGCAATCTGCAAAGGAAAATCACTACACTTTAAGTCCTTAGTACCAGTGGCAGGTCCTACTGCTTTAGAATGAAATGGGATGTGAAAGTGGGCAGGGGTCAGGAAGGTGTAGAAACGGAGACACACGGTAGGGCTAAGAGAAGGCACAATGCTTGCTGCTGGTACAAAGTTCCAATTTTCAGGTGAGGTTCCACATTATAGTTGGGTCAGAAACACCTTCTAAAATCCATGACCCTTCTCTTTTATTATAGACATCACAGATTGCTTTGCTCTGTGTAACTCTTGATACCGTGGAATGACCACCACTAACAAGTGTATATGTTTCCCCGGTTTGCTCATCAATGCTTTTGGAAAGGAATTCATTCACTAGTCATTAGGCCAGCTTGTTTATGTTGGTATTCTCCTAGAATAAAGGTGTCACTGAAACCCGCTGAAATATCTCCCACGGAAGATCCATGAAAGAAAACAGTTGTAAAGTCGGAGGGAAGGCAGTAGGCCAAGTTGTCAAAGTCAACTTTCAAGCACAGTTCTGTTGAGATCATGGTCAGAAAAAGGAAAAAAAAAATACTAAAAGGCCAACCCAATGAATATATTAATAGAGTCAAATTAAAAAAATCAGTGTTTGGAGGAAAACTCAGAATTGACATGATACTGAAGACAAAGCAGAAAGTAAAGGATGTTTGGGGCCAGGTGTCCAGATGTCAAACTGGAGAATGGGACAGAAATCCTTCAGACTGGATCCAAAGACTAGTTTTGAACATTTTCTTCTCAGGCCATGCATCTTTTACAGGCCTACTCAGTCATTCCTAAGGTTTTGCCTTACTAGGAACTGAAACAAACAAAAATGCTGGTTTAGAGATTTGCATATTATTCATTGCTCTCTAGGGACAATATATCTGTATATTATTAAAGGTTCCTTTCCACTGTTTTCATGAAGTAAAAGCCTGGTAACCAAAATGCATTTGTAAACTCTTAGAATAAATTGATCATGACATACACTGGGTATATTGTTTACTTGAGGAAAAGAAATCACTATAAACATTAAGGTTTGCAAACTTTTAAAAAAATCTACCTCTTCCTTTCTCTCTCTCTCTCTCTCTCTTCCACTTCTCTTTTTATCCCTCTTTCTGTTGAACTCACAATTCCCATATAGGCTTCCTTTAAGATAAATGATTTCTCAGACTCTCCATATTTGGGAGTGATTTGTAGTGGATTCTATTCCTGCTATAAAAGAAATCCCTCTCTCTTTACAGCCTTGCAGGAAAAGGATGCAAAGGAAAAAGAAGTCTTCTTTTGCTTAGGTAGACTAGATCCTCAAAGCTCACATAAACTCTACCACCAAGGTAGCAAATTATAGAGGAGAATGAAGAGAAAGGTCTCACTTGCAAAAGCAAGAACATTTGCTTAGAAAAATCTGTTGAGATATATAGCTAATCTTTAAAATGAGAAGTGTCAAATATTGTTCTTACCAGTAGGAGTACCATTATAATTATCCCTAATAATATTATTATTATTCCTAAAATTGATAGACATTGACTACTGAGTCACAGTAGGGATAGATTAGCACAAATTTACCCAGACAGTACCTGGCATAACTAAGATTTAGACTCAGTTACCAGGTTTTTTAGAATTTAGTATTTAGGGGAAAAAATTTGTTGCCACTATGTGCCCTTTTTATATTTAAAAGTAAAGTATTATGCCTTAAATATCTTTAATTACACTCCAAAACTCTTTGGGTATCTCTAAGGATCATTCTTGGTCACCTTGAGGCTATTAGGCTTATAATAGGAGATTTCACTTGTTAGTTATTTTTACTTAAAGATTCCTCACTTAAAAATATGTCACAGGCACATATGCCTCAGTCCCTTAAGCATCTGCCTTTGGCTCAGGTCATGATCCCAGGGTCTTGGGATCAAGTCCTGCATTGGGTTTCCTGCTCAGGGGGGAGCCTGCTTCTCCTTTTCCTCCTCATTTGCACTCTCTCTCAAATAAATAAATAAAATATCTAAAAGAAATAAAAATACAAACCATAGCAATTTTAAGTTCAATTAGTTGATTGTCACTTCATAGCTCCAGTTCTAATCAACTCAAAAGACTTAAAGATTCCCTTAAAATTATATGCATATCTAAAATTACTATTCTTCCTTACTAAAAATTAAAAAAAATGAAAAAGTTGACTCCAGAATCACAATCAGGAACTTGATTTTCCCTGATACTTTCAAATAGCAGTGATAATTATAAGACTTAACATCAATGTTATAAGACTAAAATGTCCCGACGGGTTAATGAACTTCATGCTACTGATGTATTAGCTCAGGGACTGATAATCAGTCAGAACTTGTGTCTTTGAGAAAGACCTCCTCATTGAGTGATACAAATTCCAGTGATTTCTAAAGCCATTACAATTTAATAACTACCATTATCTGTTCCTCATAGGACATCATCTAAGTAAAAGATATTGTTCCTGCATGCAGGACTGGCTCTTCCTAAATAATGTGGCTGTTCAAGTGCCTGTATTTCCATTTATTAATGTGGCTTAATGTTGGTATATATTTCTATATTAACATCTTAAAATAGTTACACAGTCTGCTTAGGTAAATCTAAAGTTGCTGAGAACCGATGATAGAAAGTTAATACACAGACCACTTAAGGTCCTTTGATGTTCTAGCTGAGTTGGATATATTACCTCTAATCTTCAAACAACCATGTGAGGTGAGAAACCAGAGAAGCAGAGAAGTAAAGTAGCCAGGGACACTGATTTTTTTTTTTTAATATTTTACCTATTTATTTGACACAGAGAGATCACAAGTAGGCAGAGAGGCAGGCAGAGAGAGGGGAGGAAGCAGGCTCCCTGTGGAGCAGAGATCCCAATGTGGGGCTCGATCCCAGGACCCTGGGACCACGACCCGAGCCAAAGGCAGAGGCCTTAACCCGCCGAGCCACCCAGGTGCCCCGACACTGATGTTTTGATATAACTTTCTGTGATATTAGAATCTGTACATGACATCCTATTGCTACACATAAAAAGGAGATATAATTTGCTTATCTCTGGTCTCAATTAAAGTTATTAGAGAATAGATTAATTCCATAAAGCTGCTTTCCAGATTTCATGGAAATGTGAGAATACTAAAATGGAGAGAATGCACACACACACTTGCTTTTCAGATTTACTTTAGTTCTGGGAAATGCCAGTATTTTAAAACAGATTTATACTTTCTTTTTGGAATAACAAACTATAAAAAAGGCTACTAAATGTTATATCAAATAAAGTTGCACTAGTTCTAAATATATCTCTATAAAAAGAGGAATGGATTGCCCATCTATGTACTAAAAGCTAGAAGGATATTGGCACATAAGTTAGTTTGGTGTTTCAATGTTGGTGTTCTGGACTATTAAGCTATATTCTAATAAACCCATAATGTTAATAAGATACCTTTCAGTCCTACCTTTATCGTAAATACGTGGTAAGTCACTTAATTTCCTTGGACTTCAAGTCTATCATCTATAAAATGAAATAATCAGTTAGATGATTGAAGCCCACCCTTATCTTGAAAATCTTGATTTTGTTAGAATAATTACTGATGGGTACCTGGATTCATTTAGAAAATGTGTATACATTGAGACCCAAACTGGCTAATCCTGGTTGGAAACCATTTTCAGTATTTGCTATACATTTATTATTGGGATTACATATTTAGTTATAGAAGTCTCTCAACAGATGAGATTCCCAATCAGCTTGGTGTATGAGGATTACTGATTATCCTCATGGAAGGAGATTGTTAATAACAAGATCTCTGAATCCTGGAGCCTACTGTGGACACAAGTTTCCAAGGATTATATTCACAGAGAACATATCAGTTTCCTTTTATGACTATCTAGAATTTGGCCAAAATAGCATAAGAACAGGGATGGCAAATTTAGATACAGTCAGGGGTCAGGCAGATGATGGAAGGACCACATGCATAACATTTAGAAGCAGAAGGTCTATGGCAATCCAGGAAATTCATGATCCATGAAGATATTAATGGAAAAGTTTATTTTTTTTTCAAAGGTTTTATTTATTTATTTGACAGAGATCACAAGTAGGCAGAGAGGCAGGCAGAGAGAGAGGAGGAAGCAGGCTCCCCGCTGAGCAGAGAGCCCGACGCGGGGCTTGATCCCAGGACACTGAGATCATGACCTGAGCTGAAGGCAGAGGCTTAACCACTGAGCCACCCAGGTGCCCCGGAAAAGTTTAATTTTAAGATTACAACCTAGGCAGATCCTGAACTCACCTCCTCCCATGACACAGATGGTCTACAGCTACATATGGAATAATTTGCTCTTAAAATCCTAAAGCCCTCTGAATGGCTACTACACATCTGGTAAAGGAGGAGAAAACCACATCAAAGCAGATAGAAGCCGGCACACAATCTTGCCATAAACCCCATCCCTGTTAAGACATCCATGGAAAGCTCCCAATAGAGGTGTGTCTAGAGATTTACAAGATAGCAGCAATCTGAAAAACAACTCTTAAAGGCTTCTTCTCTCTGGGCTCCAGGGCATCAGTACCTCCTGGATGGAAGGGCACACATCCAGTGCCCTGATTCTCGCACTTGTCACCCAGGTGATGCCTCTTGATCACCTGGCTCTGGAGACCAGGGAGCTTGTGTTCCTATTCACATGGGACTATAATAATCAGTGTCACCCAGAAAGGAGCTCATTACCCTGTCTGGCACTTGATTTTGTGGATGCTACTGGGGGACACCTCTATACTTTTTGGCTCTGCTGGCCAATGGGGCTCATGCTTATGGGTCCCAAAGGACAGTAACCAGTGAAAAAGAGTTCTCAAACAGTTACCATCCCCAGGGCACGACAAGAGGCAATAGGTTCAGGGGCTCAGTCTTTCCAAGAAAGAGGCCTCTTACCTATTCATCAAGACTGTGGCCTGTGGGGAGGTTTCTAATTAAAAATACATCTAATACTTGATGGCAATCCTTTCTAGAGATCTCAGAGCATGGGTGCTATCTTCCTAGTCACCCCCTGTCATGCTTCAGTGCCCCAGCATCTCCATGAGGATAGCTTTGCATGTATCTGCCACCTGATTTTCATAGTGGATGCCAGGGTTCCTCCAAGGGCTTTGTGGGCTATTGGTAGTCATAATTTTTTGATCCTCCCCACATCAATAAATTTGGTCTGTCTCCTCTTAAATATTAAATGTCTCTGTGATTGCCGTGACGAATGGTACAGGGTTAATGTTATGTTGTGTCAGTTTCTGGTTCCATGTCCTAGACAGGCATCTTTCATTTTCTGTCTCTTGGAACACTAGCTTTTAGGACTCAACCACCACACCATTAGGAACCCAAGAAGCTTTGTAGAAGATCCTGTTTGGAGAGGAACTGAGACTCCTGGATGATAGTCATGGCTCAGACACCAGGTGACAGCCTCCATAACCAGATGTGTGAGACATTTTGGAAGCTGAACTTCTGGTTCTGGTTGACCTTCCCCAGCTGACCTGCTTGACACATAGATAAGCCTTCACACTGCTCAAAATACAGTTTTATGAACAAGATAAATTATTTTTCTTTCAAGCCACATTTTAATAGGGCAGTTTATGATGGAGCAATAAATAATAGGAAGAAAAGTCTACTGAGGTAGGAAAGCTGCTGTGTTTATTTTATTCTGCCTTACTCCACCAGAATTCTAGAAGAAAGGGAGTGGGAGAGCACAGAAAGGAAAAGAGAGATTCTTAAAAAAAAAGATCATACCTTAATTTTTTTTTCATCTGTTTATGTCTACACAAAGAAAAAAAAAAAAGAAAGAAAAAGAAATAAAGAAAACCTCTATTGCTTGGTATCTCACCCCACTTTGTGTTCCAGGGAATTCCCTTGGACCCTTGATAATGACTTTCATGAACATTAGCCTTTCTTCTAAGCTAAGACGGGAAAGGGGTAGCACTGAGCTCCTTGGGGACTACAGTAATGTGCTGAGCTTTATGTCATCCTTTCTTCTTCCTCCTTCACCTGCTCTATATCTGTTAATTATATGTAATCTTTCTTCTGATATAAATGATTCCATATATGGGTCCTAGACTATTAGATTCTTTACACTCTAAGAAGCTATGTAGCATATGGGACAACCTTGGGTTTTGGAATCTTCTAATCTGGGTTTGCTATTGTCTTTTTTTTGGGGGGTGGTTGATATTACCTTGTGACATTTATGATCTCTATGGCATTTGTCATTTAATCGTTCCACAAATCAGTATTTTTTAATCTGTTAAAAATTTTATCCACAATTTGCTTTGAAAATTAGATAAATGAATATTACTTATCAATAACAAAAATTTCTTTGCAAAATTAGGGTTAAAAAGTAAGAGAATCGATGTAAAGTTCTTAATGAGTATCAAAGATAAATGGTAGCTTCTATTACTTTTATTGTTGTGTTAGTAATAATATTTTCTACATGTAGAAAATGATCAAAATGGGACAACAAGGTGACTCCTTTCAAAGGATTTATTTTTATGGTGGTATTTCCTGTTTTAGAATGGCTGGAAATATAAATTATTGAATCTGACAACAAAAAATAGAATTTGTATACAAGCAGTATGAAAGATTCATTTGGATACTGCTGTCCAGAAGACTGAATAACTGATAGGAAATATTTATAAGCCTTAATTTTAAAATAATGTTTTACAAGGAAACTTTGAGGATTACATGAGAGGACATGCCAGTGGCACACAAAGTGATCATGTGCTATTTTGAATATCCAGTACATTGGTAAGAGATCCAGCTCCAAATTTGCATTCTAGAGTCTGCTTCCTAACACGACTCCAGGCATATGTGCCTTATATGGGCTTTCTGGAACAAACTGTGAAATGGGGGGCTGCAGACAGAAGGTTTGCTCTAGAGTGCTTTTGAGATATGCTTCAGTAAAAAACTGAGGAAGTCATGATTAGGCAGAGGGAGAAGCTGACTAAGAATAGGGGAACAAGAGAGGTTTCAGGTAGTTCTATAAGGAGCTCTAGGGTTGGGATGGGCCTTCGACATTGTCCAAATAACTCTCAGATCCCCTCCCCTCCACAGGATAGCAATTAGCCTCAGGCCGCTTTCTAGCAAGGGCGTTATCCTCCGCTGCACAGTTCTGTGGTTGGGGGCAGTTCCCAGTATAGTGGTAGAGCGGTGAGTGGTCTCCATCTGGCTATTCTCATAAGCTGAGGATATGGGTTCCTTGAAGCCCTTGAAGAAGGAATGAGCCCAGTTTCACAATATCCACTACACTAACCTGGGATCCAAAATAATTTTAAGATATTTGTTGGGGTTAGTAATTTTTTTCCTCCCAGAAACATGTTTACAAAAAGCATGGGATAAATACCTCTGATATGTTAGTAGGAAAATACTTAAACTCAAAATTAGAAAAAGTAATGTGTTTCTTATACAATTACACTGTATATGAAGTGGTCGGCAACGTAATGCAGATCTCTGAAAGATTTTTTTTTTCCTAAACGAGGACCTCAATGATGTACTACACTATAATTAACACTGAAATTCTGGGAACTACTTTATCATTTCCAGGCATTACAGTTCCAAAGCTGGGAAGTGAACACCGTACATGAGATGATTGATTTCCCATGGATTACAACAGGCTGAAGTTCCCTTCATTATGCAAATTAATAAAATTCAGACTATACAAAATATATATTAATCATTGATGATTAATTCATCCATATCTGGGTTCTGAGAGTGTGGACTACATAAGCCACACAATTATTTATTTTTTTTTTAACCTTTTCAATTTAGAGAGATTCCATATATCCACATTCTTCTATTTTGGTAAAAACTGTATGAAAACCCTAAAACTTTCATGGCGTAAAATAGTTTGGTATATATGTATAATTTTTGATACTTGAAATAAATAGAAGATGGTTTTATGGTATGATTTTGTGGACAGCACAAAAACATTTAAAAATACTGTCACATAAAACTATATCGTTATTTCTCTGTATTTTGAAAACTAAAAGAAAAAAAGTAATAGAAGATTATTCTTTGTAAAAAGTGCCTCTGAAACATTTACAATTAATATCTTTCAGGGCAGAGAAAAAGAAACACACTTCAGCAATATCAGCATAGAGATGCTAAAGTGGCCCACGGCTGGGCAGTTCTTTGAAATGTCCTGTTGTCACACTATACCTCAGGGCTTTGCATTTTCCTCTAAACTAAGTTTAATATAAAGCATTTCCCACCACAGCTGTCTTCAAACTTTCTAGTAAAATGACCCTGCGCAAGGATGATCGTTGGCATTAACCCCTGTCAAAATGACAGGTCCCCAAATTGAGAAGCCAATTCCCAGGAAAAACAATAGAAAATATAGTTGGAGGTTAGGAGAAAAAGAAAATGTTAAGTGTTAAATGGTACCTATCCACTGAGTAACATGTTAATTACTTTATATAACAAATCCATTTGCCAAGATAGTTATAATTTATGACGTTTAGCAGAGTATAATGTCCTCCTTCCCTAAATTCGCTTCAGTGAACTAGAACTAGAGTTATTCCTGTGTGTTGTTAACATGCATAATACAAACACAATCATCCTCTCTTTGTGCTTCTGGTGCCATGGACTGAAAATTTTTTGAAGAGAATATCCGTATCTACCCATACATCTATATCAATATCTAAATATTAACAAATTATGAGACAGTGATATTGATAATTATACCATAAATAGAACTAAGGTTTGGGGGTTTTCTGAGGTAAGAAAACTGAGCTATGCTACACAGAGCTCAGACGCATACACAAACACATACACACATACGTATATAAGATGCCTGAATTGGATTATAAGTGAGAACTGTAATAAGCAGGTTTAGCAAGCAGTGTCCTGGGTTTTTATTTAATCTACTCTGTACACCCCTACCTGCCACACAGGGAATGGTCTTAAGAATCTAGTTTAGGAAACAGAAACAAAAGATTGAAGCACTTTGTTAGATCATCCGATCTAAAATACAACATCATTGTTTCAATTCTTTGGCATTTTAAGTGTAATATAATCAGCATTCTGGACGATTATTGTTATTATTAATTTCTTCTTTCTTTAATATTCTTTTCTGAGAACATCAATACATATATTAGAGTTCTGCTAGACTTTATGTAAATTCTGGGTATCGTTTACATGACTTAAAATAACCAAATAGAACAACTAATGTAATAATACAATTAAGACTAAATTTTGCTTTTAATATTCAGGAAGTAACTTATAAATTAGAAAAAAAAACCCTCAAAATAATTGTTTTCTGTTTTTAAGTTATTTTCTTAAATAATCATCAAATAAGAAGTTTATTTCTTATATAATCATCAAATAGAAAGTAATATATATTTTCAAATAGAAAGTATGTAATTAATCTAGCATAATGAGCATGTTCTAAATATTTTGAAACAAAAATACTATGTTTCCATCTCTAACAATGTATAATCTTAACTATTTTTGTAAGCTATCTTTATTATTGAAACGTTGGTATTACATTGTCTTCTACTTTATTGCAACATTTAAAATAGTCTTACTAGAAAATAATGCAAACGTGACACAAACAGCAGGCTTCTTTCTCTGCCTGTGACTTCCTTAACTGTGAGGACTGTGGAGACAGTATTCTCCTCATAGAACAGACATTAAGAAAGTTGGCTTTTGCTTTCTTTCACAAATGAAGTCTGTTCTCCATAATCGTCTCCTTCATTAAGGGCTTATTATGCATCAATTTGCTCTGTAATCTGATTAGTGTAAAAAAGGACCACAGTCACTGGGCACCCAGGTGTCACAGGCAGAAAAACCCATCTGTGGAGGCTGCAATTCATGCATTTGTTTTTGATTGAACAAAGGCAGTCTCTGCTGGAATTCCCATTCTTTACTATGGGAATGATGAAACAGTGAGTTCAAAGATCTTACTCTTAAAATTGTGCAGAATGTTTTCAACCACTCTCCCATCCTTTGGTCATACCAGAAAAGGCTCTGTAAATTCTTACTTCTCTGAGTCAACTGCAAAGCCTCCATTTTCCCATAAGGCGGAGAACACCAGAACCCATGTAAGGCGATAGGATTTTGTGGAGGCAGCATGGGCCAGTGAAGAGAAGTGTGTTGCTCCAGCATTATTCAACCAAATTCAAATCCTGCCTTTAAGGAAAAAAAAAAAAAAATTCTGGCTTTTGCAGCCTATCATATATCAGGAATCAGGTGACCACCAGAATCTCTATGCTGATAAAATAGGTTAATAATGCCACTTTATTTAGAGGAGGGTTAACTGAAGAACACTAGCATTCTGCAAGGATTAATAATTACGAACAGTACTCATCATCTTCCCTTTCCCTGCTTTCAATAATAAATCATCAATTACGTTATTAAATCAAATAACTTTAATCTTACTTTTCTGAAACAACAAAATTAAGTTACCTTTTTTATACACACAGAGGAAACTTTTTTTTAATAAGTTTTTATTTTAATTCCAGTTAGTTAACATACATATTAGTTTCAGGTGTGCATTATAGTGATTCACCACTTCCGTACATCACCCTGTGCTCCTGACAGGTGCACTCCTTAATCCCCATCATCTATCTACCCCCATTCCCCGGCCACCTCCCTTCTGGTAGCCATTAGTTTGTTCTCTAGAGTTAAGAGTCTGTTTCTTGATCTGTCTTTCCTTCTGTTGATGTGTTTCATTTCTTAAATTCCACATATGAGTGAAATCATATGGTATTCATCTTTCTCTGACTTATCTTGATTAGTATAATGCTCTCTAACTCTATCCATATTGTTGCAAATGACAAGATTCCATTCCTTTTGTGGTTGAATAATTTTCCATATATATATATACACACACACATACACACACACACACACACACAGATGCTTCATTCATTCATTCATTCATTAATCAATGGACTCTTAGGCTGTTTCCATAATTTAGCTTTGCAAAAAAATAGTGCAATAGGGGTAGCATATATCCTTTTAAATTAGCATTTTTGTATTCTTTGGGTAAATACCCAGTATTGTGATTTCTGGATCATAAGGTGGTTCTATTTTTAATTTTTTGAGGATCCTCCATATGGTTTTCCACAGAGGCTATACCTGTTTGCATTCCCACAAACAGTGCACAAATGTTCCTTTTTCCTCTGTATCTTCAACAACACCTGTTTTTTCCTGTGTTGTTGACTTTAGCCATTCTGACAGGTATGAAGTGATATCTCATTATGGTTTTGATTTGCATTTATCTAATGGTAACTGATGATGAATACCTTTTCATGTATCTATTGGCCATCTGTGTATCTTCTTTGAAGAAATGTCTGTTCATGTCTTCTGCCCATTTTTTAATTGGATTTTTTGTTTCTTGGTGTCGAATTTTATATGTTCTTTGTGTATTTTGAATACTACCATTTTTTAAAATACCAACCCTTTTATTGAGATATGTCATTTGCAAATATCTTCTCTTATTCTATAAACTGCCTTTTATTTTTTTTATTGTTTCCTTCACTGTGCAGAAGCTTTTTATTTTGATGCAGTCCTAATAGTTTATTTTTTGCTTTTATTTCCCTTACCTCAGGAGACATATATAGGAAAAATTTTCTACAGCCCACGTCAAAGAGGTTACTGCCTATGTTCTCTTCCAGGATTTTTATGATTTTATATCTCACATTTAGGTCTTTCATCCATTTTGAATTTATTTTTGTGTGTGGTGTAAGAAATTGGTCCAGTTTCATTCTTTTGCAGGTTGCTGTCCAGTAGAGAAAACATCTTATAGTAGGTAAAGATATATGTTTCTCTTCCTTTCCCTCAAAACTTATGCTGACATGCAAGATGAAGGCATACCCAGTGTAATATTAATTCATAGATCACTTCTATATAGAATCAAGTTAATATGCAGCATTTATTTAAAAGGAAAGCATATTTTTATATTTTGCTAATGCTATATGGATACTGAAAGCTAACATTTCCTAGCCTTTTCCTGTTATGTCATAGTAGATTGTAATTTCCAAAAGGACAGGGACTTTGTCTTTTCATAAATTGCTTAGCACCTGATGCCCAGAGCAGTGACTCATCAATAATTATATGTTGTCGGGAGTGAGAATTATAAGAAACACTGTCTTATTATTCCTTTTCCTTAGTGAAGTGTCCGGCATGTAGTAAATAAATAGTATTATTTGGCTCTTATTATTCCTAGACATTTTCCATTTATCTCAGTTGTTTCATCTACAAAAAGAGTATAATAATATTTACCTCAGAGCAATATTGTGAGAGATAAAATAGTCAATATAGGCAAAGTTTTCCAAACATTAAAACTATGACTAGCACAAAATATGCACTATATAATAGAATTATTTTATTATTGTACCATTTCTCTATGTCATTATGATTAACAGTAATTCTTTTCTCAAAAAATTTCCTCAAAGTTTTTTCTTCTCAAGTTTTATTTTATTTATTTCATTTTATTTTTTTGAAAATCTACTGCTTCTTGGTTCACACTATACTAGACCTGCCTTAACTTTACGTACTGGTGTGGGTGTTAACAGCACCATTATTTTCCTTCGGAGACTCCAAATCTTGCCTTATACTCCAGGTGAGTTTGAAGTCTTATTCCATCCATGACTGGAAAGATACACGATCCAGGTTTGGATGGAGCCAATGACTTCTGTGAGTTTTGCCAGTTTGGGGGGGATGATTTGTTCTATTTGGAATCCGCTCTTAAATTGGTGAGGCAATCTTTCTGTCTCTTAGTGTAGTAAGCTTCTGAGCCTGATAAAGAAGGAGGCAACATAAATGCAAGGCTGAGAGATACAGAGGTAGGGATCTGGTAACTCCATCTGATTATCTAAAGCCATGTGAACTCCAATGAATATTGGTGTTTTATTTTACCTTGGCATCAGCAAACTTTTTCTGTAAAGGGCTAGAGGGCTAATATTTTACACTTTATGCACTATATGGCTTCAGGTGCCAATATTCAACTCTGATGATGGGCATAGCTGTGTTTCAATTAAACCTGATGTACAGAAACAGGTGTGGGGTAAATTTGGCCCACAGACCACAGTTTATCTATTCCTGCCTCTTCCTGACCAAGTTAAGAGTTTTAGCTGGCCACCTAAGTGGTTTTAACCAATACTCCTTATGCCAGACAATGGATTAGCAGAGTTTTGGGCCAGAAAACTGAAAATTACTACTTACACCTTTTCCTTCATTTCTCTCAATAATAAATCAATAAGGGCCAGAGAATGCATGTCTCTCAAATGTTTTCCTAATCTATTCATTTTCCAAACTCACCTCTCACTTGTCTTTTTAAATCCTCATTATCTCCTGCTTATAGTTCTACAAAAATCTTTTGCATATTTTTCTGTGTCCAAGATTGACTCTTCCAAGTATTTTTCACACTAAACATCCTGTGATATTTCTATAATGCATATGTTGGCATATCAAGTTCATATCCAAGTGACCTTCTATGAACCTTTGACTCGGTTTATATCTCCTGTCATAAAACACCCATTATTTGATTTATATACTAAATCTTCTAAATCTTTTTTGTTGTTTTTGCTAGAATGTAAATTTCATGAGAACTAAAGTAATTTTCTCATTCATGGCTTTGCTCAGTTATCTACATATTCACCTGTTATAAAATGGATATTCAATATATATTTCTGAAAAGAAAAATAAATTCATCAGAGAGACTAAAGACTAAAATAATGCATGTTTTTCTTAAACAAAGACCAACTTCAACAATATATAGCTTCTGGTTTATAAAACAGTTAAGGCCTATAAATACATATTTACTTTTGCATGGTAAACTCTTAGTTTTCCATTGGGCAAATACTACCAAAATTTCATTGGAATGAAAACAAGAAGAGTAATTTTCTTAAAAAATATTTATTTCAAGTACTTAATTTTCCAATTGTCTCTCTATTCCCCTTGCCTTTCAAAACTGACTTATTCAATGTCCAGTTTGAGTCTAGATTCTTATTATCTTTCTATTAAGTCCTTAGACGTATATTCTGTTACTTATAATATTTATTTTCTATATCATACATTTGTATACTTTGTATTATACATAAATTTATATTGTTACAATCTCTTCTTGCGTTCATCTATTTCTTTGATGTCCATGAATAATGAATATTGCCAGAAACTAAAGAACATATTTTACACATTTTTTGAAATTATTAATTTCAGCACAGAGCAATGTACATAGACGATATTCACCAAATTCCTACTAAATTAGTATATTGCAAGGGAAACAAAAAATGGATGATCATAAAATTACATCTGGAAGGAGCACCATGCCCAGAAAATCATCTAATGACTGCACACAGAATTTTTTCTAGCATTATGATGAAGGAAACAAGTGTATTACAAAAACATAAAACACAGCAGATGGTTGGTTTATACTTCACATCACTCACTTGGTATCTCAGTGTGGAGAAATTATTTCATGATAAATTAATAGCACTTTTCACTTCTTTGATCTTTAAACTGGTTTAATGATATGAATTACAGGCAGAGTATTGAGGTTCTTCTACATCATAAGAATATTTTGTTAAAAATATTTAGCTACATTAAAATCTCAAGATATAAATAGAATATGGAAGGCTCATTTGGAAAAAAAAAAAACAGTATAGAAATATAATTGACCAAATGTTCAAAGCCAATAATAAAATAACATTTTCAAAGACTTTTTAAAATCATATAGTCTAAAAACATCAAAACTGACTCCAGAAAAAAATCAATCCTAAAACACTAAGACAAATGAATGAATTCAATGAGAAGTTTAACAAAGAATTACCCTTAATGAAGTCTCTGTGCCCAAAGTTTATATTTTAGAAAGTAAGAGAAAAAACACATAATTGCCTTAATATATAAATTGATCCAAAACAAAAAGAAACACAGGAAAAATAACTCGAAATTAGATTTTATAAAGCTAACATTAACTTCAAAAAATGCATGAGCCTGGAGCACCTGGGTGGCTCAGTTGGTTAAGTGGCTGACTCTCTTAATTAATTAATTAACTAATTAATTAATTTTATTAACATATAATGTATTATTTGCCCCAGGGGTACAGGTCTGTGAATCATCAAGTTTACACATTTCACAGCACTCACCATATCACATACCCTCCTCAATGTCCCTTACCCAACCACCTATCTCTTCCCCCCACCCCCTCAGCAACCCTTAGTTTGTTCACTGAGATTGAGAGTCTTTTATGGTTTGTCTCCCTCCCGATCCCATCTTGCTTCATTTTTTCCCTCCCTACTCCCCAGGAACCCCTGCCCTGCCTCTCAAATTCCTCATATCAGAGAGATCACTTGATAATTGTCTTTCTCTGATTGAATTATTTAAGTGGCTGCTTCTTGATTCCCATTCAGGTGATAATCTCAGGGTGGTGAGATTGAGCCTTATGTTGGACTGTGTGCTGGGTGTGGAGTCTGCTTAAGATTCTCCCTCTGTCCCTCCCCCATCAAAAAAAATGCATGTGCCTGAGCATGTTCATGCACACATACACCAAATTAATATCATTTAAAAGTATGAATGCAGAAAATCTAATAACAAAAACCCAACAGAAATTAAAATCGACAAGAGATCTCAGGAAAGTAAGATTGTTATATCATGTCATATGGCCCAATAATGAAAAAAAAATAATGATAAAGATTAAAAAAATATAATCACATTACTGAGGGAAATTGTTAAATATCTGGACATATGCATTTGCATGTAACTGGTATGAATATAATCAAATAATGTGAATGTAATGATTTTGAAAGACCAAATTTAACAAAATCTAAACTATAATATTTAATCTCATTCTTCTCCTCCATTACTTAACTTTTCTGTTCCAGAATTAATATTTTGGTTTGAATTAACATTATTATCATATAGTTAGGTAAATACCATATGCTTAGTAAACATAAAGAACAATCATGAGCTTGGTAAAATATTATACTCTTTTCATAAGTTTCTTTGCAGTTGCCACTCCCATTCTATCTAGTCTTATGGATAAACTTTAGAAACATGTTATCTGGTTCCAAAAAATATCTTAGAGGAATCTGACTGATATTGTTTTGAATTAATAGCATAGTCTGGGAAGAATTGAAGTATTTAAATATTGAATTTGCCATGCATTAAATGTAATTATTTTAAGTTTTGCTTCTCTTATGTAGTCTAGTTATCATTAACAGATTATTCCTATATATTTCTTGTTAAATTTATTCTCAGTTAATATGTGTGTAGACACATATTTCCTACTATAAAATAATTTCTTATATACCTTTAATATCACTATGATAATGTATAAGAAAAATATTTTAGGGGCGCCTGGGTGGCTCAGTGGGTTAAGCCTCTGCCTTCCGCTCAGGTCATGATCTCAGGGTCCTGGGATCGAGCCCTGCATCGGGCTCTCTGCTCAGCGGGCAGCCTGCTTCCTCCTCTCTCTCTGCCTGCCTCTCTGCCTACTTGTGATCTCTGTCTGTCAAATAAATAAATAAAATCTTTAAAAAAAAAAATTTTATCATTGCTGATCTTATAATTTGCCATCTTTTATACCTTATTCGTTCTTTTATTTTCAAAGATTTTATTTGTTTATTTGACAGAGAGAAAGACAGTGAGAGCAGGAACATAAACAGGGGGAGTGGGAGAGGGAGAAGCAGGCTTCTTGTTGAGCAGGGAGTCCAATGCGAGGCTGGATCCCAGGACTTTGGGATCATGACCTGAGCCAAAGGCAGAAGCTTAATGACTAAGCCACCCAGGCACCCCATACCTAATTTATTCTTAATAGTTTAAATAATTACTCTAAGTGAGAACCTTAATCTTCTCTAATATCTGTCCTTTGGTGTACTTTTTAGTTTTATTTCCCTTATTTAATTGGCAATTATATTAAATTTAACATTCAATAATAGTTATGGTAACTGGCATCTTAATCTCTCTCTCTCTATATATATATATTTAATTTAAAGGTATCCTTTTAATATTTTGCTATAAACATGACTACAGTATGTTTCTTATAGATGTAGTCTACCAAAACAAAGACTTTATTTCTATTTATTAGTTGTCAAAAATTATTATTAACTTTCACTTGGAATAAATATTTAATTTTAACATTGTTTTATACAATGAAGGTAACCAAATAGTTCTTCTGTTTTAATAATTTAATAAATCGAAATGCACTTATTGGTTTCTCAATGTTGAACCATTCTTTTGTTTCTAAAATAAATATTTTTGTCTGACTAACAGCTTTCATTTCTTTCTTTAAAATTTTCATTTTGATATAATTTCAGCCTTTCAGAAAAGTTGTCATAAAAGTTGTCATAATACTGTAAACTGAAACTTCCCTATAATTGCCTTATTGGTGCCTCCTTATAATAAGATAAGATGCATAGTATCCCTTTATCCCCAGGTATATTTCAGTATGTGTCTCTCAAAAGTGTGTTTTTCAGTCTCTCACACTCTGCAAACCCCATCAGTTGAAGGAAAACACACACACATACACAAACATTTAAAAATATACTTTAAAAATACTTTGAACTGAATCGTAGTTATACTACATTATATCAAAACTTGTGGGAAGTGTATAGCTTTTTAGAGATTTATAAAAGAAAAAATTATAATTTTGCATACTTATATTACAGAAAAGAGGTACAAAATCAATGATTTAGGCATCCACAACAGGCTACACAGACAGGAATACATTATAGCTGAAGTAAAAGGAAGAATGGCAACAACAAAAATAAAAGTAGAAAATAAAGACAGAAAAAATACAAAAATTTTAAATTTAAGTTTTGAAAAGATGAATATATGTGTTTAACACATAATAAAGTTGGAAATAAAGAAAAACACAAAATACCAATATCAGAATTTGAAGTGACATTTGTACTGACTTAGCAGAGTGTGTTGTTTATTTTCCAGACAGCAGTTCTTCTAGATACCTTGTTTTTATTGATTTCTAACTTAACATGCTTGTGATAGGAGAATCTACTATAATTTCAAATCTTGCAAATTTATTGAGATTTGATTTATGGCCCATTGTATATTCTATGTTGGTGAATGCTTCATAAGTATTTTAAAAATGTGTATTTTGGAGCTATTTGATTATAAACATCACACACTTATTTTTGCTTTGTTTTGTTTTCAATTAGTCTATATACTTGCTGGTATCTTGGGGTATTCATTGTATCAAATAATATTAGAAGGGTGTTAAATTATCTTTCAATTATAGATTTGTCTGTTCTCTCTTTAGTTGTATCAAATTTTATTGAATGTATTTTAAAGTTATATTTTTAAAAGCACACACAATGAAGATTGCTTTGTCTTCTGGATGAATTGTTTATTTATCATTATGGAATGTTCTTTTTTATCCCTGGTAGTGTTTTTTTCTCTGAAGTCTACTTTGGCTGATGTTCACATCAGATTTCTTATGCTTTTTTTTCTTCAGGTCTTCTCTTTCTGATCAAATGGAGTAATAAGGGCTAGATTTATACTTTTGTCTTCAACAACTAAAAATAAATTAGATAAAATATACTTATGATGGTTTTCAAACACTAAACATTGGTAATGACAGGGCAGTGACCCCTGAAAGAGGGGAAACAGGAGATATGAACCCCATGGTTAATCTGTCTTTCTGGTTTTTCTGGCACCAGGATAATTTTCCTAAGGCTGGATTAATGGAAGCACATTCACAAAGGCAAGCTAATAGAACCCATTGCAGAGAGATTAAATTTTTCTATATGAGAAACATATCAAAATGAATTAATTTATTGAAAAATTATTAGAAATCAAATTATGTATAGCAAAGGGTAAATATATATTGATTATAAATAGCTCTTTAATTCATTCAACATACATTTAATTAGTGTGTTCTATTTTCATTAAAGGCAGAGGCAGAATACTGAAGAAAATGACCTTTATCATCTAGGAAAGTGTACATACAAATCTATTGATCAGAATACACTGATACAGCAGTATAGAAAAGGACAAAGGATAATTAACTCACAAAAGAAATATAATTATGTGAAATATTTTCAAAGTAGCCTTTGAAATGCTGCCTAACATTCTATCAACTAAAAATAACAACCATGTTCTTTAGCTCATGTTTCTGAGGATCAGCTGAACAATTCTTCTGATCTGGGTTGGTCTGAGCAATCTCTAGGGCTCTTTCATGCTTCTTGGGTAATCAGCTAGCAGATTGGCTGGTGGCTGGACAATTCTCAACAGCCTCACATACATGTCTGGCAGTTGGCCAGGTATCCACTGGGCTGCCTCAGTTTTCTATATGGTCTTTCATCTTCCGGAAGGTTAAATTAAGCTTTCTATTATGGTGGCCTTAGGGATTCAAGGACACCAACAGAAATAGTAGCAGTCTTGTCAAGACCGCTTGGATCATTTTGCCTAATGCTGCATTGACCAAAGCAAGTCATATGACCAAAACAGATTCAGGAGGTAGAGAAGTAGCTTCTATTTCTTGATGGGAGGACAAGCACCTTCATATTACAGGAGGACGGCTAAAAAAAGGGAGAGTTTTTGACTTTTTCTACAACATAGTGTACAAAGATACTACTATAGGGATGTAGCCATTTTTGTCCATTAAATTTGAGAGAGAAAATCATTCAGTGTTGTTAAGAGCATGGTGAATTAAACCTCAATATCTTTCAAACATGTCTGTCATTTCATTTAGCTTCATATTTTATATTTCTCTGATATTTTAAATATTACCTTAGAAATATGTTGTATTCACCAGGGTTTTTAAGTTCATAGCTCAAAATCTTTGCATGGGGTAAATGCTCAAATGTTTATTAAAAAGTGAATTATTCCTGGAGGTGCCTGGGTGGTATAGTTGGTTAAGTGACTAATTCCTGGTTTTGACTCTGGTCATGGTCTCAGGGTCCAGTGCTCAAGCCCCACATCAGAGCTCCATGCTCAGTGCAAAGTCTGCTTGAGTTTCTCTCTCTCTCACTCCCTCTGCCCCTCCCCCTACATGTGTGTGTGCATGCTCTCTCTCCTCCCTTTCTCAAATAAATAAATCTTTAAAAAATGATTCATTCCTCAAAAATCTAAACATAGTTAATATATGACCTAGCATAAATAAACATATACTAAAATAAAAAATAAAAATAAATAAAATAAACACATGACCCAGATTTTCCACTCCTAGGTACATACCTCAAACTTAAGTATGTTAGTTTGCTAGGGCTGCGGTAACAAGATACCACAGACTGTATGGTTTAAACAAACAAATAAAAAATATGTTTTTTCATAGTTCTAGAGGCTACAGGTCAAGTGTAAGGTGACTGCAGGATTGATATTCTTTTCTGAGGCCTCTCTCCTTGGCTTGTAGATGGTCATCTTCTCCTTCGGTCCACACTGTAGTCTTCCCTCTGAGTGTGTCTGTGTCCTAATCTTCTCTTCTTATAAGGACAACAGCCATACTGGATTAGGGTCCCTCTCTAATGACCTCATTTAACCTAACCATTTAAAGACCCAATCTCTAATTGTGTGTCATGCTAAGCTATTAAGGTTTAGGTCTCTAATTTATGGATTTTGAAAGAACACTATTCAGCCTACTAACAATAGAAATTTGAACAGGTATTCTTACATCAGTGTTTATCATAGCATTACCCCCAGTAGGCCAAAAGGGGAAACAACCCAGGTGTCCATCAAATGAATAGATAAGCAAAATGTGCAATAAAACAGAGATATTTATTATGGTGCCATTTAAAATATTTCATAAACAGACACAGTGCAAATAACAATAAGAGAATAGTGGAACTATAGCACAACAAATTCACAAAAGATTATAGTCTTTTAGAATGTAAGTAGAAAGATTATAGATGATTTTTTATTTTTATGATAAAATAAATAATGCATGTACAGCAGAATACAAATAAGAAAAAATATATACACCGTTAGTGGGGATTAAATAGGGCTCTTCTTTTGCATCTTAAAATACTGTTAAAATTTTCACTGTTCTCTGTATTAGCTAATTGAATGTGCCCAGACTGGCACAAATCTCTACTTTGCACCATCTACAACTGACACCAGTGTGTTAAGTTTGCCAGTCTGCAAAATGATCTTACCTCTGCTTTGGCCTATGGAAAACTCTCATCTACAAAACTGGAAAACCAAACAAATATACAAAAAATGACTTTAGTGTTTTGAACTGAAGGATTTTAATTCTTTAGAGAGCGTTACCTCCTTATTTTATATATAGTTGTCCAGTGTTACTGTCTTTGAGGAAAATACAGATCAAGATTAAGAAGGATCAAAAATCCCAAGATACACTTTTTTCATTGCTAAGAATATTAACTTTCCAGTTTCATTGGATGAATAAATCCTAACAATTCATAGGCAATGCCGCAAGAAGATTTACCTTGTGGAGACTAAGTCAGAGTGAAAAGATACAGTACATTGAACAAGCAGTGACTTGTTCAAAATATAAGTTCTTTGGGATAATATTGCTAAAATACCAGAGATCGGTTAAGTCAACCTTAAGAAACAGCATATAGAGAAAGCTAGAAATAACAATATCATCTTCTATAAAGTAAAACCACTATTCACAAATCACTTAAAGAAGCAATTTCTTGTAATGAGGCAGTTAATAGTAACAGTCAATATTAAACACAGCCTAGGCTCCCTGCCCTCCCACTCCTATTTATTCACATTATTTGACTACTGTTATAAGTGCTTATGGTAAATCATAATGTCTTTTATTAAACTACCAGTTTAACTTAGAATTTAACTTTTATTAAGCTACCAGTTTAACTTAGAATATCTATCTATCTATCTATCTATCTCCAACTGCAAAGTTCTCTATTTAAACTTCACTAGCTAGGTGTTTTAGCCCATCATTGTTATTATTTTTTTTCCTACCAGTCCTTTTTATGAGATATATTATGAATTATTCAGTTCTTTCACCATCTGGGGTTAACATCATTTTATATTCATTAGACCAAGAGGTCAAATGAGTCAGAGTAAAGTTAAGTGGTATCTACCTGCTTTCTACTGAGCTATGGATGAAGCTTGAAACTCAGTCCCTTGGCGTCCTTCACTCAGACAGTAGAGAAGTTGAATTAAGTTTTCTTGATGATATAAAACAACAGTTTTGTTACTTATATTAACATCATGATTTCTGACAGAATAATCACAGCCTATTTAATATCTCTGGGAGATATCACTAATTGCATTTCTATTTATAACTTGCATTGGTATAAATATAGCAAGGTTAATTTCATTAGTCATGTGAATCATCTAAAGGCAGCTTGGCCCAGTTTTTCAATTTTCCTAAATTTTATAAAATTATTGACTTTTCCTTACCTAATTCATCTTATACTGTGAGCCAGTTGATGTGTTAATAGTCATTTTAACAGAAGCAGAATGTAGCCATGCTGATATTGAGGGGATTTTAGACATTCAGTTTAATAAGCTACATTATGATAAGGATAGACTGAGATTAGACTAAGAAGGCGAAGTTTGGAGGACACAACTGTTCTGTAGGACTGTGTAAGTTTAACTAGGGACCAACAGGAAGAGAGAGAAAAGAGAAGGAGAATTTCCCCTACTTAACTGATCTCAACAATAAAATAGTTAAAGCAAACAGGGAAAAGTAAAAATAATATTTTGAAAAACTTGTCTGCTTGGGAGGAACAGAGCCTCAGACAAAAGAAAGAACATTGTTAGAGAGCAAACTTTGTGAATGGGAAGGAAGAAGTGGGGGAAGGGGGAGAAACAATCTGAAGCAGACTTCCCACTCAGGGAAGAGGCCACACTGGGCTCTATCCGAAGACCCTGAGATCATGACCTGAGCTAAACCAAGATCTAAATGTTTAACTAGCTGAGCTACCCAGATGCCCTAAGAGCAAACTGTAAAAACACGTTTTCCCTTGAGTTCTGTCCAACTCTAAAGACCTTATGTGTTCTTTTATTTAGAGTTATATGAGGTTTTGGAATAAGGAAATAAAGCTAAATGTGATCTCACATTTATCACATAGGAGATCTTTCCCAAAATACAAAACATCATCAAACAGAGCACACCTTCTCCTAGGTATAAAACTTCCACAACAAAGGAAAATTATATGTCTTGAAATTGGTATGAAAGTCATGAAAACTACCACCCCTGACAATTAATCATGTGAAGTCTGTAACTATATATGTTATCAGTTGAAGTAATGGCATCTATGTGCTCTAAAAATCATTGTGGAAATGGTGATTACGTTCTGGCATTAGAAGAGCTCTTAGGCAACAGACAGAAAAAAACACAATTTGTCGCTGGAAAAAATCCAACTTTAACCCTTAGATAAAAGCCTTGGTAACATGGATGCAACGTTAATAATAATAATAATAATAATAAATGGGAAGAAGAAGAAGAATACATAGAAACAGCATACCACAAATGAAAGTCAGCAGACTCAGACAAATGAATGCTTCAAATATTGACCTTATCTTTCACAGATAATAAAAATGGAATCCTGTGTTTCATGATATAAAAATGAAGCTTGAAAATAAGGAAGAAATTCAGCAAATAAAAATCATCAAGAGGATTTAAAAGCATAAAAGTAATAAATGGAAAATATAATATTGACATAAAAACTAAATGGATATGTTAGTCATTATAATATACATGCTGGAAGACAGAATTATTGAAGCTAGAAGAGAAGTTCAAATAATTTATTCTGAAGTGATAGTAAAATTGACAGGATGTAGAAAAGAGAGATTAGGAAACCCATTTTTTAGTATTGGAAACTCAAATAACATGAATTCATATATATTATGGTAAAGCCATATGAATTTGGCATTTTTGAGGGGCAAAAATGGTTAAATATCTAAGAAAGTTATAGTTAACCCTAGAGGAAATTCCAGGTAAACCACTCTTTAGTTATTTAGCATCAGTAAGTGAAATTATAAAAATTATTGGTTGGAAATCATTATGCAACAATTTGTACATAACTTATTTAAGTATAATCTTGCACATATATATAACAGCAACATATGTGCAAGATTATACTTAAATAAGTTATCATGTACAAATTGGAAAAAACAACAACATCCATGAGGATAAATTTGACAAAAAGGAAATAGTTTTTAATGGAGCAATGCATTAAAATTTATTTAAAAAGCATTGATGAATTTCAAGATAAAAGGAAGGGCAATGTTTCTAAACTGATCTTCCTATCTGGCTCAGCTCTATACACCTACACACACACACACACACACACACAGTACCTGCTACATTAACATTAATGGGTTAGAAAATATTGTCCTGGCTTTTTACACAACATCTAATTGCTTGTTCCCACCAAAAAAGGATATAGGCAGATTTTGTTAAATAATTAGATATTAGGTTTCTTATGCACTCAAATTTACAAAAACTAGACTTTCGAAAATTATGTTTTAGAGAGAAAATTAAAAAAAATAAGAAGCAGATGGAGAAAATAATTTAAAAAAAATATTCAGAGTGTATTTGTTCATATACTATAGATACAAATACCATATGGTCTGAAAAAATAGTTAACCAGATAATAAAATACTTAAAAATGTACTTCTTGGGAATATCCAAGATATATGACAGCTATATTTAGTAAGTTGCTAAGATTTTCGTCTTTTAAATGTGTTATTTTCTGAAAGGGGCAAAAAAATCTTAATAGTTATACTTCTAACTTTATAACAAAAGTTATAACTTTTGAATTTAACATAATTTACTTGTCAAAGAATAGTAATTCCTTATTATGGGAATGCCCTCAATTATAAGGAATTCTTAAATTTAAATTTTGACAGCCAAAAACCTGATAAGGGAAATTTATAAGCATCCACATGATTGACCTTATTAACACCATTTTAAACATAACTCACTTACAAGTTTACATTTTCCTATGTATTCCCAACTAATGTGCAATTATCTAAATAGACATAGTTAGCATCCCTGATAAGGCACAATGTAGAATTTAGATTTCCATCATTTGAGCACTTAACAGTATGTTTGTGAAATATAATTTAATAGGTGATCCTACCTACTGTACTTGAAGTCTTCTCCCAACACCCATGTGCTTCTCCAATTTCCTTTTAAATAATTAGATTCAGTATTTGCTGTGCAATGCTTTCCAACTACGAAATTCTACTTGAACAAAACCCAGATATAAAGTGTTATGTGAAACTCTATAAAAAGTTTCCTGGAAAATGGTAACAGAATAAAATACATAAATGTAAAATCAATAACTGTCCATGCCTCATGTGTGTGACACCTTCTTCAGAGGTAGGTCACAGAGAGCCCTTGGCTGGTAATCTACATATGACTGAGGCCCACCATACCCTATAAGTATAAAGGGTTGCAGTTGTTGGGAAAGTTTAATTAACTAGTCCTAAGATTTAAAAATTCATCTAGAAAACAGTATAGAGGGTCCCCAAGAAGTTAAAAATAGAGCTACCCTATGACCCAACAATTGAGTAAGTGACTAGGTATTTACCCAAAGAATACAAAAGTTGTGATCAGAAGGGGCACCTGGATCCCCATGTTTATAGCAGCAATGTCCCCAATAGCCAAACTATAGAAAGAGCCCAGATATCCATAGACAGAGAGTGGGTAAAGAATTTATGGTATAAATATATACAGTAAAATATTAGTATATTACTCAACCATAAAAAGGATGAAATCTGTTTACATTACATGGATGGAACTAGAGGGTATTATGCTGAGCAAAATAAGTCAAAGAAAGATAATTGTCATACAATTTCACTCATATGTGGAATTTAAAAAACAATACAGAGGATCATAGAGGAAGAAAAGGAAAAATAAGACAAATCAGAGTGGGAGAAAAAATACAAGAGACCCTTAACTATAGGAAACAAACTGAGGGTTGCTGGAGGGGAGATGGGTTGGGGGGTGGGGTAACTGAGTGATGGGCATTAAGGAGGGTATATGATGCAATGAGCACTGGGTATTATATGCAACTGATGAATTACTGAACTCTACATCTGAAACTCATGATATACCGTATGTTAACTAATTTAATTTAAATAAAATTAGTTAAAATAAATAAATAAAAATTTACAGAAATCACCCTTGCTTTGTTTTTCTTTATACTTACAAAAACATAAAATGAAAGAAAAAAATGTGCCACTTTGTCAGAACCAATCTCAAATTTCTATGCAGTCTTCAAATAAGATTGACAAAAATGACATTCCAAATTATAGTTTATTTTTCTTTATATTGATATTTCCCCAAATGGCACTATTGACATTCTGGATTGGATAATTCTTTGTTGTAGGGGGTTATGTTGTGCACTGTAAATGTTTATCAGTGTCCTTGGCTTTGATGATTCATTTGTGCAGTTAGTAACACACTTCCCAATCCAGTGGTAGCAATCAAAATTGACTACAGATATTACCAAATGTCACCTGAATAAAGCCAATCATATAGATTTTCTTTCTCCCCCCACCCCTTTTTTTTTTACACACAATAGTTTCAACAATTTGGAAATCATGGCTATAAATTTAGATAAAAAATTAGGAATTTTCTTCTTTCATAAAGAAACCTCTTTGCAGCTCTGCTATGGACTGAATGTTTGTGTCTCACCCTTACCCCTCAAATTCCTATGTTGAAACCCTGATCTTTATATGTCACTTTGGGGAGTAACTAGGTTTAGAAGAAGTCATGCAGGTGGAACTTCCATAATGAGATTAGTGCCCATAAATGAAAAAGAAAAGACAGACCTGTCTATAATGTGAGGATAGAGAGGAAAGGTGGACATCTACAAACAAGGAAAAGGGCTCGCCTCAGACCCAAACTCAAGCAACACCTTGATTTTGTACTTCCCAACCTCCAGAATTGTAAGGAATAAATCTTTGTTGTTTAAACCCTCAAATCTACAATATTTTGTTACAGCACCCCACACTAAGATTAGGTCTTATTACTTAAAATATAAAAATGTCATTGTTACAGGCTTTATTTCAGAATGGCACAGTTTATAATCAATAATGTAGGTCATAGTATAGCAAAAAAAAAAAAAGTTTAGTTAATGATTTCTAACTATTGGTTCAACTGTCAATACAATTTATACATCTAAATCAAATATACACTAATTAATACTGATCATAGTTAGTCAATACTATTGACTATGTGGTTTTTTTGCACTCTGTTGTGAAGCATATAAAGATGGAATAGGGGATAACAACAATTATTTTCTACCGTAAAAGTGTTAAAACTTCCTGTTCAATGCATATATTCCTGATTTTTAAAAAATGGCTATTCAATTAGGAATGGAAATATTTGTACAGCATGTAAGTAAATTTATCTCAGATCAATAGCAAATATCAAAATTACTATGAAATCATAATTTCATTATCATTATATTGAGAGTAAAGATGCTTCATTATATATATTTCATCTAATATTATTCTCAAAAGTCTTAACATCGAAATAAGAGACACAAAACTAAAATAAGCTTAGATGAAAAATAGTGGAAACTCAAACAACTACAAAAAACTAGACTTACATAGTGAATTTAGAAAAGATGACTATAGAATAAATATATGAAAATCCATGTATTTTCTTTATATTAACATTAATCAACTTGAATATGTAATAAAAGCCTACATTTGCAATGGAAAAACCTAAGATTAACTAACAAGAAATAAAGATAAAAAGAAATATGTTGCTCCTAAAGAAAATAAACAATAAAACTGCTGAGCTACAGAAGAAGGTCTTGAAAGTAAGGAGAGAGACTATTTTCATGGATAGAAAAACTTATAGTGCAAGAATTATATACAATAGTAGCTCATACCTGTTGAATACCTGATTACATGTTATACATTATAAATATTTTACATAAATTTTCCCAGTAATGTTTACAAAAATCCTACCAAGTTACTACTATGATGAAAGCTGAATTTGGAGAATTATATCTATAAAATCATTAAGAACCAATCTATGAATTTAAATGAAGTCTGAAGGGCACCTGGGTGACTCAGTTACTCAGCATCTGCCTTTGTCTCAGGTCATGATCTCAGGGTCCTGGGATCAAGCCTGTGTTGGGTTCCCTGTTCAGCGGGGAGTCTGCTTTTCCCTCTGCCTCGACCCCCCACCTCCACTCGTGTTCATTCTCTCTCTCTCTCAAATAATCTTTAAAAAAATAATAAAATAAACACAGTCTGATCCCCTAGTCACTCTTTTGTTGTTTCCTTTTTAATTTTTTTTTAAGATTTTATTTATTTATTTGACAGACAGAGATCACAAGCAGGCAGAGAGGCAGGCAGAGAGAGAGAGAGAGAGGGGAAGCAGGCTCCCCGCCGAGCAGAGAGCCTGATGTGGGGCTCAATCCCAGGACCCTGGGATCATGACCTGAGCTGAAGGCAGAGGCTTTAACCCACTGAGCCACCCAGGCGCCCCCCTTTTAATTTTTAATTATAAGATTAACTCTAGCAATTGGGAAAGGAACACTTGTTATTATAAATACTACCATAATAAGATATGAATTTTTACTTAATCTGAAAATGATTATAATTCTATAGTCAACATATGTTCAGTGTCAAATATGATAGAAACTGACCTTTGGTGATATTTAAAAAATAGTTGTGGCTTGCTTTCTCATTTTCATATAATGGTTATTTGGGAACCACATTTATTATACACAGATTTAATATAATTAACCATACCTCTTATCAGTTAGAATAAAGACAAGCTGAATTAAAGATAAATATTTAATATTATATATAAGAATAATTAGAGATTTTCATTTATGTATTTCAACTTTTAAAAATACTTAGTTATTCTTATTTTATGTTATTTCAATTCAATATTTAGCCATAAAAATCCCAAATATATGTTTCTGTCACTGATATTAAAAATTCATGTATTCATTACCATTACCACTACTTTTTTTAAACTGAAAGATTAAAAAAGGAAAAATACAAATGAAGCAAAATTTGTGGAGAAAGTTTTAAGAATAAAGTAATTGGCTTTTGTGTACCTTTTGATTTAATCTGCATTTTCCTTTCTGCTCATAATATATACTCTTGGAAAAAAAGGAGTATCTAAAATCATAGTCATTATGTGAGAAAACATGAGGGAAAAAAATCCAGGAATAAAATAAACCCTTCAAGAAATATAAATTTGCACTTTACTTGAAAATTGCCTGAGAGAACATGTAGTTTCTTGTTCCTTATACCTCAGTGTGGTTCTGAGGAATATTCTGTTGAATTTAAATATAACATTATTTATGTCATTGTTGTTATTTTTTTAATTGCTTTAATTTATTTAAAAATGTGTCTCTAAATTAAAACCAATGTTTTACGTGATTAATATAATACACAAATGCATATATTATAATATTTCAAAATTTATACAGACCTTATCACTTCAAAATTTATACAAAACAAGTTTTTGTAAGTGGAGTTATAATCAGGACTTTAAAGGTTAAAATAAGTTTTGTTAATGATAGTTAAATTTTTAACTAAGTAAAGTTAGAGATTAAGTGACAATAGAGATAGAATTTGGTTTTCTGTGTCATTTTTATTGTCTACAATTGGTACCAGTCCAGATGCCAGCAGAGAGAAGGCTGATAGACAATTCAAAGTAATACTGATATCATTTTCAGACAATTAAATATGAGAATGGGAAGACACAATACGGTCCCTGGTATTTAAAGTCTGTTTTACTTCTTATACTAATTCAATCCAATAGCATTCTTCCTTGGATGGGCAAAGCTAATTATGTTTCTCAGTAAGTTCACTTGCCTGTCAACATACAATACTAAGGAAATTCCAGGGATAGAAACAGGTAATAGACTCTTTATTGTGAGGTCAATGCTTTCAGTTATGGTCACTAAGCGATAATTCTATAAAGAAATAAATTCTTATATTTTCTTCTCTTTATTGTTGTTTCTAATCCAATGGAAAAACTTTCCAAATATCTTAGTAGAAATCATATTACAGTATTTATCTGCTGTACATCCCAAGAAAATTTATTTGGCTAACTATTTTATTACCAAGAATTAGTTTGAAATCTAGTGCTAAAAAAAACAAAAAAAAACAAAAAAAACAAAAGAAAAAACACACACACACACACACACACAAACACCCCAAACTAAAAGGAAGGAACAGAAAGAGACAGAGACAGAAAGAGACAAAGAGAGATAGAGAGAGGTATAAAACACAAAAATTATAACTTTGAGAAAGCAGATTTCCCTGATTCTTTTCATATTTTTGTGTAAGACCTTTGGTAAAATATGTAATGCATTGAAAAATGGTTATTAATTCATGATAAACAGTAGTAAGTTGAATAATTCAATTATATTTGTAATTATGAAAACATGAACAGTTAAATTTTATTTTTATTTTAATTTGGAATGGCTCCATAACTGACAATATTTTAGAGTTAGTTGTAATTCCTGAGATATTTGAATACAATATTTGTTTCCAATTTCTAAGATTGCTTAATCATGACAAATTTGGTTGTGATAAACTAGTTTTTTATATTTAGATTCCCAAGATATTAAAACATCATTAGAAATATTTCTGATTTTGTAAACTAAAATAAGAGGAGGCAGATCAGGAGGTATCTCACTTACTGTATCTTCGCCATATCTGATTCTAAAAGAATAAAGTTTCTTTCTTTAATGAAGTTACTATTACTGTTCCCATTTTGCATATACTGAGTCAAAGCAGAAGAAGATTAAATGATTCTTACCATGGTTTTTCAACTAATACAAGGAGTATCTGATTTGGACAAAAAACGATCTGGTTCCAACCTGCATCCTTTTGGCCATTACATTATGCTGTCTCACATTTTGCAGGTAGGCTGCTGAAACCTAGTGGGATCAAGTTATTTATCAAAGTTCATAGGATAAGGAAGTGAATAATTTGATAGAAAAAACAACTAATTCTGATCCTCCATTATGCATGTATATGTTCTTAAACATGGTCAACTAGTATTGGTTACAGTATTATATATATGCTATAAACATGCTACCTCTCCTTCAACATTTTTTCTCATAATGGTTGTCATACCATTTCATACCAGGAAATATTTTTACAATATAACTTAAGTTTATTAAGCACATTCTTTATGAGGGGTGGGAAAGTTGACAGAAAAAAAGTAGACATCAAAATTATTTCATGCATTTAGCAATTGTGGGAGTGGAATGGCTTTCTGGGAATGCCTGACAAGGTGTCCAGGAGATCTTAGGTTCAAATTATACCTATGTGTCACCTGAAACTGAAACTGTCACTAGAAAATGGTGTTTCTTTTACTTATTTAACATGAGATGAGATTTGGTTTAATTTATCAAAGTTCTAAATTCCCAAATTAAATAATGTAATTTTGGCCTTCTAATGCAATTGTACTACCCACTCCAACTCCCCCCCCCAAAAGAAGCCTTTATGGAGCTTTTCTTTTCTGGAAAAAAAGAAAAGGAGATAGTTTAAGAGTTTTATTTTTAGTGACCATCCTTAAATACTATAGTAAACACACTGATAAATGCATTGCATTTTGTGATTATTCCTATTCCTAAATGATAAATGTGGTTATAAAAAAGAAGTGATGGGGTAATATTTATAAAGTCTATGCATCCCCTGATTCTAATGCCCCCCCAAATGATTCCATAATCCGAGCCCAAATCCTCCTCTTTTCACTTGCACCTGCCTGTCAATTGTCAGTTTAAATGAGTCAGCTATATATATATTTTTCTATTCTCCCCATGAAAAACGATGGAAATTTTCGCATGACAGTTAGTAATTGCAGAAGTTCCACAGGGACTAATATTCAATGTGCTAGTTGAAGCAAGAAAGTCTGGATACAATTATTGAAGTCATTTCCCAGTGCACTGCAGGTACCCTCTAAAGATGAGGGGTGAATAGATTTATTTATTGCTCTCATCCAAAACTTCAGTTTGATGAATAAACCAGTTTGCATCCATGTGAAGCTCTCTTCCCAGATTAGATTCAGCCTCTGCCTACTCCATTGTCTAAAGATAGAGAAAAATTTCGCTAAGGCCTTTCAAAGTGGCAATACTTCCATTAGGTGATTATTTATTATTATCATTATTTTGCTACAACCTATTAGAGGAATAGCCTTTATATTCTAGTTTATTTAAGTAATATAATAAAAACTCAGAGATTCAACAGTTATGATTATTATAAACTGAAGAAACTTGATAGATGGAGATTTTTAAGATCACAAAGTGAAAGTTGATTAGTCTAAACTATGGCGGTAGGGATGAGGTGAAGATGAACACTACAAATATCCCATGTTGTGACATATGTTTCATTCCATTGGATGAACAAGATGTTTCACGTATTTCTAGGTGGTTTCATTGTGATTCTAAGCCATTTCAAGACTTTTTTTATTTTTTTAATGGAAGATAAGATGTCTCCTACAGAAACTCTTCTATTTCAGGAAGTATGTTGGCATGTGAGGCAAAACCCATCAACAAAATCAAATAAGTCAAAGATATTTTAATGTAGACTATAATTTATGATACAATTTAGAATACAAAAACTAATTAATAACAGAACAGAATTAACATGCACTTAAAGCTAAGTTATGTGTTATTCTTAACTCTTTTTTAAACTTTTTAAAAATATATAATGGGGAAATAATCCATTTTCCTTTACTTTTTCCTAGGTCATTCTCTTCTAAAGAACAACAGGTGAATACTTATATCTGGAATACATAAAATATATAAATCAACTGGATTTTTATTAAAAATTGATGTAGATTAAAACAGTTTCAAATTTAGTTTCAGCATTGAACCCTGACCCTAACTTACTTGGCTTCAATTGTATCAGACAATTCAGAGTTTGAAGGATCTATGGTCTCCAAAAAGGGGGAAAAGCAAATTTTCTATGTCACCTCGATCAATTGTATAAGCTTTGAAGTCCTCTCAGATCTCATTTCATCAATTTCTTGCCTCTTCTGTCTGCCTCCACTGGTTACTCATTATTGCTGAGATCACTTATTTTCCTGTTAAAAGGCAGATCTATATCAGTTTAGGAGTTGGCATGGAGTTCGGGAGAGTACAAATCATCAAAATACCAGGTTTCTAGTTATGGCACTAGTCCCTGGAAGCCCGGTTGTTGCCAGAACTCCATCTAGTGCATGTACTATACTCCAAACTCCTAGCATCATTCTTGGACCATAGAAACTGCTTAAACATTTGTATATGTGCTGCTGAAGCGAGCACTGCTTAAAACATTTGAAAGGATGAGCAAGGAAAGAAAGAAGTTGGACCTTAGGAAGTAATTTCATTTTTTTCAAATTCATCCTAGTTGAGAAGAAAGAAAATGATAAAAGCAATATAGGGACAGGTAAGTTAAGAGCAAATGTAATATGTAATAAAAAATAAGGTATCAACAGAAACTTAATATGACAGGATATAATTTCACAGGGAAGTAAGCACTTCATTTGCTGTGGGCACAGATATAACACGTCCTGTGACCTATCATATCTCTTTAAATGCCAAGAAAAGACTCAGATCATTCAAGGCTGAACCTCTAATCTCTCTCCTACTATGTACCCCAAAATGTCCCTCCTCTTGTTTTATTTATCTTAAGAAATGTCTCTCCCATCATACGGTCATAGTAGCTAGAGACTGGAAAGTCATGATAGTCACCTCACTCTCTTTCAACTACCATGCCCAGTCTGTCACAAAGTACTACTGATTATAATCTCCCAATATTCATTTCCTTATATTTCCATCCTTTTGACTACATGCATCACTATTTTAGAAACTCATCAGCATTTATAAAAATTCTTCTCTGAATCCACTTTGTTCCTCTTCTAATACCTCATCCTCATGGTAGCCGAAGTAATAATCCACAAGGGCAAATCTAAGGATACCAACTTCCTCCCTTAAAACGTTCAGGGCCATCCTATTCCTCTTCATATTGAAGAAAAATAAATCTCTTTATAGGGAACCATAAAGAACCACCATTCTACTTTCTAATTCCATAAGTCTGATGATATTAGATATCTTACACTATGGAATCATAGTGTGGAATCATACACTATTTGTCCTTCTAAGACTGATTAATGGTGGCCTGCAAAAAGTGGATCTCTTCACTAAGCTCACTTTCGTAGAGATTAAGGTGATCAGACTTTTCAGGGAAAGATAAACACCCATTGTCTTTGTGCAGCTCCTACACACATTCCAAAGGAATTTCCCTTTAAAATTAAAAAAATATATTGTGGTAATGTGGAAACATCTTTAACAGAAAAACCAGTAATGCTTCTTTTCAAAAGCTGGCTATTAACAAAAGGGAAAAAAAGCTGAATCATTTAGGAATTTAGGGTAACTTTAAAGCTTATTTTCTTTGGATTCAAGAAGAGTAAAAGTCACTCTTGGATTTCATCCGTATGTTCCTAAAATTAGTTTTGTAACATATTTTAATATTCTGATACATTGTTTTTGTAAACATTATTGACAGGCCTAAACTAAGATATATATAGCCATATTTGTTTAAAAATCAATAAAAAGAGAAGAAAGTAGGCAGGAAGTAATTTAGTAGGCCATCAGGATGGAATGAGACTTAAATCATGATTAAAATACTCAATAGTCACACCATACCCCACACTCTTGATGGGTAAACTAAACACAAAATAAATATGTGTATTATTTCTTAAACTTCAAACAATACAGAAACACATGCAAGTCACTTGTGAAGAGGTAATATATCTAATCTTTGCTGATGCTTGATAATTGTGAATGGTATAAATGGAAATACACGGGTTTGTAAACATAGATGATGAATAAAGCAGAGATATTTTTTTCTTCTTTATAAAAATGAAGAACCTTCTTTTTAAATAGTTATGTGCAAATTTCAGATTCAATATGTTAAAATAATTATTGAAATGAAATATGTAGATAACTTCACTTAGATAACATGGGTTCTATTTTTATTCAGTTGTCTTATAATTGCAACTAGTGATTTGTCCTAGCTTTGAAGACATAACTTAAAAATATTTAGGACCTTAGAAAATTTTCTTAGATAAAAACTAATTCAACTTAGAGGATGTGAACTGTTTTTCTAATCACTATTACTTAATTGATTTATTACTTGTATTATATTTCAAATTCCTAAGGATTAAGTGCAGCATTGTACAGATTTTATTTAAATCAAACAATGGTAAACATTTAGCAGAAGGTTATCCAAATCTGGTAATTGCAATAAAAACCACAAAAAGTCCAAGAAAAGTTGAAAAGTTATGCACATTAAGAAAAAAATGAGCCATAATGAGAGTTCTAAGTCCTTCAGGAGAATTTCAGAAGTTGCTAATAGAAAGGAGAAAGAAAATGGTTTTCATATTAGAATACTTGAGACAACTTTGGGGAAATCTCTATTCCTAAGGCAGTTTTCATAGAGCATCAGATGGTGCCCTTGACAAAGATTGACGTCTAAAATGAGAAAGTTATAGAGCAAGTAGAGTGATTCAAGTCCAATAAATCACCAGGACCATATGGTATATATCCAAGATTTCTGAAAGAAATAAGTGTGAACGAGCATAGATACAGGGGGAAAAAAAAACAGTGTGAAATACAGTCTTAACGGTAGCATCCGTTTTTAAAGATTGGGAGATTACTAATTTGGTACCTAGAAAATAAAGGGAAATTTCTTGAAGTGTCAGATCAAGAATTTAGTATATCCTGCCTGTATTAACTAGTGATGTTGAGTAATCTTGAATATTTCTGTACTGTTCTTTATCTTTCCCTGATTCCTTTGATAATAAGGCTTTTCTGTCCTCTTTATGATCTTGGCTGTTCTTCCAACCATTCATTGCTTAATAAGCCAGTGGTTAACAAACTTGGATCTTGAAATTCACACTCAACTGCTGAAGGCAAAAACTGATGTCACACCTGTCCCTCTTCAGTCCCCCCTCCCCCCGTGGTTGTTTGCTTTTTTTTTTTTTTTTTTTTTTTGGTTGTTTGCTTTTTGTTGTTTTGTTTTGTTCTTTTAAATGACAATAAATTGGAATATACCGGTTTTCAAACAGAAGTGGTAATTTTCTATTTTGTTTTCAGCCATTAGCTCATCCTGTTACATAGCTATGAAATCCAGTTAGGGATCCTGGAATCCTGGGATGGAGCCCCTGCTTCCTGCTCAGGGGGATGTCAGTTTCTCCCTCTCCCGCTGCCCCTCCCCCACTCCTTCTCTCTCTCTCTCTCTCTCTCTTTCAAATAAGTAAATAAAATCTTAAAAACAAACAAAACAAAACAGAAATCCAGTTAGGGTTACTCAAAGTATCTTTCAGTTTGCAATTTGAGAAAGTGAAAATTCAAGTGAATTTGTTTATTTTTTATTGACCTATCAGATACATAGAGAAAAGTACACTAATCATAAGTGCACGTTCTCAGTGAATGTTTACATGTACATGCGCCAATGTAACCCCTGGCTAGGTCTTCATATAGCACAACACAACCCTTTTGAAGTTTTTTCCTTTACTCTCTACCAATCAGTATTACCCCCAAATTAATCACTATTCTGACCTATAATTAAATCAATTAGAATTGTCAGCTATTAAACTTCAAATATAAAAAATCATAATTATTTTCTGGCCTCTTTTCTCTAAATAATGTCACTGAGATTCATCAATGCTGCAGTATCTATCAGTAGATAAATTTTATTTTATTTCTAAGCATAGCTTCATTTTATAATACCATATTTTATTTATCCACTGTTTTATTTATGGAAATTCAATCTATTCCATTTTGTCTCGTAAGTGTAAAGCTGTAATAATTATTCTCATATTCATGTCTTTGCTGAATATAAGCACTGTTTTCACTTGTTAATAAACCTAAAAGTGAAATTGTTAGTCATAAAGTAAGCATTCAATTAAATTCTGTAAATAATGCCAAGCTGTGTTCCAAAGTATTGATACATTTAACACTCATATAGTGATACATATGAGTCCAGTTGCTTCACAGATTCGCCAATACTTGGTAGCATGGGTCTTGTCATTTTTTAAGCTGTTGGGTGGAAGAACCTCATTGTGGTATTCATTTGCATTTCACTGGGAGTAATGATGCACACACATTTTATAATGTTTATTGGCTATTTGAAAACCCTCTTTTTTGATGTATTAAGTTTTTGCTCATTAGAAAATCAGGTCTTTTATCTTTCTCTGATTTTTAAGAAACCTTAATATATTCCGTATTTGAGTCCTTTGTCACATCTATCATCTGTCTTTCCATTTATTTATCTGTACATGGTTTTGTTCCAAATGTTTGAGGCTCAATGAAGTTTATTTTATGCTTGTGCTTTTTGAATCGTGTTTAAAAATCTTTGCCTCTGTCAAAGATCGTACAGATATTTTCCCATAGTTTAATTCCAAAGCTTTATTGTTTTGCATCTCACATTTAGATTTCTGATCCTTTTTTAAATAATTTTGAGGTAAGTATGTGAAAAAGCTTAATGTTCATGGTTTTCCAAAGGAAAGTCACATTTCTCCTGCCCATTTATTGAAAATATCATTTTCCCTCCCTGAATGTCTCTGGAATCTTTGTGGGAAATCAAACTGAACTGAATTTTTAAATATTCCATTATTCTCTTGCTTATCCAGTGCCTATTAAGTATTCCACTAGGGTTTGCAAAGATTACTCAGGAAAACAACACACACACATAGATACCCAGACACACGCACACACATACAGAGAATGAGAAAGATTGAGAAAAAGGTAAACATTGCATTCATAGGAATGCATTTGCCAGTTTATATCAACCATACAAAAGAAAAGTAAAAACACATCCATATACTGCCAGACTGATCTTTCTAAAGTATGTATCAGATAATAATATTGCCCTGATTGCACATCTATGGTTTTCCATTTCAGTTGGGCTCATACTCAACTGTCACCATTTAGCTTGTACATATTGTGTGGTCTATGACAAACTCTCCAATCCCATCTCAAGCCGCCTTCCTCTCTCTGTTCTGCTATCACTCTCAATGAGAGAGCCAGACTAACATTTTTTCTAAAACAAGGCATTTTTTTTTCATCTTATAGTCTTTGAAATTTGTATTTCACCTGGAATGCTGATACCTGGGTTTGTGCTTTGTTGAATCAGTTCCATCATTCTAGTCTCAAAACATACTTCCAATTCATAAATAACATGGTTCATCAAATCTAAAATTTCAGCCCTCATAGCTACCAGCCCATCACAACTTACCCACCTCAGTATCTTTCTATTGCATCCTTTCATTTTATTTTGTTAAAAAATCTGTCAGCCTCTTACATGATCTCATTCACGTATTTATTTTACACTCACATATTTTTATTATTGTCAGTGCACTCACCTATTTTTATTTTAATATACCATTACTATTACTATTATTTCCAGTTAGTATAGTATAGCATAGTTTAGATTTCTTGCAGATCATGTTTATTGACAATGTTCATCTTCATTCAAGCCCAAGAAAATATAATTGTGAACTATCAAATATTGAATACTATCAAACTAATTTTTTCAATAAAAATGTAGTTTTATTTATTCTAAAAATACACTGTGAAATGACAAGTAAATCAAATAGAGTGACTTTTTAATCTTTTTAGGCTAGGCTGATTATGTAAAAGCCTTTGGAGTCTTCCTATCTGGACACTAGATACTTTGGTAAAGCAAAGTATCAATACAGAATGCTTAAATCCTATGCAAATGGCAAAGAACTATATAATAGCTTAAGATCCTTGTTTGTTTACTTTTAAAGAATGCACGTGCACCCATGTGTGCTTGTGTGTGTGTGTGTGTGTGTGTGTTGCCTTTTAGAGTCTAAGCTCCTTGAGGGCACCTATGCTTTTAATTCTGAGGGCCAGATAGTGCTTGACATATAAAGTTTGATAAATAAATACCTGTTGAAGTTATAAATTAATTGGAATTTTAATTTTGAGTCCTAATCAAAGTGAACAAACTAAATATTATTTAACATGTTTCTTCTTATACATTACAGACTTACAAAAACTATGCAGTTCTTTTTCTCGCCTTCATGTCCACCCTGTGATTTTTCTACCGTGAAATAATCACATGCTAACTTTTCAATAATTTTTAGAGTTCTCAATGATGCTCATTTTAATTCTCATCATTAAACATATTCAAATATTTCATTTCTTTCTTAAAGATATGTGGTAAAATCCTTAAAGTCGCACTTTACAAAGAGAAGGCAATATACTATGGCAGAAAACAGCTTATTCTTATTAACAGGATGAATAAGATGAAACTTTTCTTAGTTTCCTTATCCATAAAGACAGAACATTAGACCTTTTCTCTCCAGTCAATTCCTGCTTCAACATTCTTCGATTTTACGCATTTAAAATAAATAACAAGGTACTTACTGATATTTTTCATGACTAAGTTGAACTCTTATTCTGGATTAGTAAGAACATTTCTAGTGGCTTCAAATCTTCCTACCATGGAAAAGGCTGGAATTCCTCAAAAAAAAAAAAAAAAAAAAAAAAAAGGCTGCTGCTCCTGCCTGAGATACAAATATCCAGTAGTAAATGAATGTAAATGTTCCTTTTACTGTAGTTTCAGCAATGTTTTTCCAGAATCAGTGATAAAGAGATACACTTCCTGTAGTAGTTACAACTTCCTGACCGTGACTAGAATGGGTTAATTAGGCCCTTAGCAGTTTCTACTCAGACAGGAAAACTGAGGAGCATAACTGGCAAAGACTGAAGGTGTTATAGCCAGTCAGGCAGTGAGAAGATCTTACAGGACTATGCAGAAGAAAACAGAAAAAGGTAAGCCACATCTTTCCTTGTGAAAGACTGGAAACTGAGAGTAGAGAAATGAAGCATAAGTGACTTCTAAAATGTTTGAAAAAAAAAATTCTACTCATAGAAAGAAAATTTCAAATTCACTGAAGAAAATGTCAACATCCCAAACGTGATGGACAGTAACAGCAAAGGATATCAGCAAGGTGCTCTTCTCCCAATGGGGTGAGAAAAAAGTCAGCTAGCGCAAAATACCATTTAAAAGAGAAGGTTTTATTTTTTTCCCACTTATCTATCTATCTATCATCTATCTTTCTATCATCTATCATCTATATATTTATTTACAATAAAGAGTTAAGCTTCCTGAGTAACAGCATTTTTAAAATTGGAAAACTATCTTTTTAATGGTATACTTTGAGTTTATCTTAACAGATAATAGGCATGCTATCAAGAAATTGTAAGGCTTTTGTATGACTTTTTAAGCCAAGAACTTTGGATACTATTTTTTTGTGTTTTTCTACTAAATAGTTACACCTTGATGTTATAATACAGAGTTTTTATTAGTAAGGTTAGAAAATTCCTCAGTAACAGAAGCAGAGTATTATTAATTCATCCTGATTTTTTCTATATATTAAAGTCTCCATTGATGTTGATTTAAAAGGCCCATGTATTGATGAGCATGTTGTGAAGTGTGTGGTTTTGTATGGAAGTGCTGAATCACCGTATTGTATACCCGAAACTAACGTTACACTGTATGTTAACAAACTCAAATTTAAATAAAAATGTGAAAAAAAAGGAAACAAAATTAAATAAAAATAAATGAATAAAAGAAGGATTACAGTAGTTCCAGGTTCCATGCAGACAGAAATTTCTAAATGGACCACCGAGACCTAAGCATCTTTTACTAACCTTTAGCAAGTTGATCAATGTCTCATTTTTTTGCTAAATTTTCCCTTTTGAGGATTCTGGGGCTTAAAAAAATAACTTAAATATAAAAAGGAAGAGTTTATTGTTTGCTAAAGATTGGATATTACAACTGATATTGTACCTTTTGGAGCTTCCCTATGTCTCTAGTGACTAAGACATAGGGGATCCCTAGAAGATTTAAGTGCTTATTAAAAAATTTGTTTAGGGGTGCCTGGGTGGCTCAGTCAGTTAACCATCCAACTCTTTATTTTGGCTTAGGTCATTATTTCAGGTTTGTTAGATCAAGCCCCACACTCAGCTCCATACTCGGTGTGGAGCCTGGAGCCTGTGTAAAATTCTCTCTCCCATCCTTTCCCTCTGTGCATCCCTACCTCCCTCTCTAAAGAAAAAATAAATAAATAAATAAATAAATAAATAAATAAATAAAAGAAAAAGAAAATTCTTTAAAAAATATGATTGAGGGAACTGACCTTGAAAAATAAATAGTTCTAGGAAAAAAACTAAAAAGAAAATGTAGGATAATAAAAAATATGCACTTTAATATTTATTTGATTCTTTTCTTCAAGCCAAGGACATATATGTTAAATGTTCTCTTTCTCTAACCATGTCACTTATTCTCTCCAAAGGTTAATCTAAGGAGACATTTCCCTTGTTACTAGGAAGAGGCAACATAATTTAGTAGAAAGAGCATTATCTTGGGTCTATGTTCTTGACAGGTCTTAAACAAAATAGGTTATCCCTGATCCTCCATTTCTTCATCAATATATATGGGAACACTAATCCTGTACTTAGGTGATACCAATTTCTTCTAAAAACTTGGTATGTTGAAAGTCAAATATAAATAATCAATAAACAGATTTTATTGGTCTTTCTTTTTTATGTATTTTTAATACAATACAAGCAAATGCCTTTGCACACGTGAGAAAATGTTTATTAAAATAATGAATGGGGGGTGCCTGGTGGCTCAGTGGGTTAAGCCTCTGCCTTCAGCTCAGATCATGATCTCAGGGTCCTGGGATTGAGTCCCACATCGGGCTCTCTGCTCAGCAGGGAGCCTGCTTCCCTTCCTCTCTCTCTTCCTGCCTCTCTGCCTACTTGTGATCTCTCTCTCTGTGTCAAATAAATAAATAAAATCTTTTAAAAAAATAAATAAAATGATGAATAGGGGTACCTGGGTGGCTCAGTGGGTTAAAACCTTTTCCCTAGGCTCAGGTCATGATCCCAGGGTCCTGGGATTAAGCCCCGCATTGCATTGGGCTCTCTGCTCAGCAGGGAGCCTGCTTCCCTTCCTCTCTCTCTGCCTGCATCTCTGCCTACTTGGGATCTCTGTCTGTCAAATAAATAAATAAAAATCTTTAAAAAGTAAAATGATGAATAAATTTCAAAACCGTAGGTAACTAGAAAAGAGAGAAAATTAAACCCAAAGTAAGCAGAAGAAAATAAGTAATAGAATTAAAGCAGAAATCAATGAAATTGAAAACAGGAAAGAGAAAAATCAATAAAACCAAATGATGGTTCTTTGAAAATGTCAATGAAATCAATATGTCTCTTGTCAGGCTAACTATGAAAAAAAAAAGAAACAACACTGAAAATTTTTGCAGAAAACATAAGGCTAAATGTTCATGATCTTGGATTTGACAAAGGATTCTTAAATATGACGTCAAAAGCACAAACTTACAAAAGTAGAAATATGTATAAATTGTACTTCATTAAAGTTTAAAAAAATAACATGCGTTTGAAAGGACATCATTAAGAGAGTAGATGATGTCCTACTCTCATTAGGAGAGTAGAAGACAAGTCAAAAATAGAAGAAAATATTTGTAAATCATATACCTGAAAAGGGACTTGAATAAAAAAAAAAAAAAGAAAGAAAGAAAGAAAATACTCTTAGAACTAGGGGCACCTGGATGGTTCAATTGGTTAAGCATTGGACTCCTGATTTTGGCTCAGGTCATGATCAAAATCATGAGACTGAGTCCTGTGTGGGCCTCCACACTCAGTAGGAAGTCTGTTTAAGAGTCTCTCTCTCTTTCTCTCTCTCCCTCCCTCTACATCTCCCCCTGTCCTCTCTCTCTCTAAAATAAATAAATAAGTCTTTAAAATACTCTTAGAAGTCGACAGTAAAGAGATAGCTTAATGTAAATATGGGAAAAAGATCTGAATAAACATTTCTTCAAGAAAGATATATCAATGGTCAATATATGCTCATGAAAAGATGGTCAACATCATTAATCATCAGAAAAATGCAAATCATAACCTCATGAGAAACCACTTTATTCCCATTAAGATGACTATAATAAAAATGTCAGATACTAATAAAGTTTGGTGAGGATGTGGAGAATTTGGAAACTTTACACCCTGCTGGAAGGAATATAAAGTGGTACAGACATTTTGGAAAGCAATTGACAGTTTATAAAACAGTTAAATGTAGAGTTACAATATGACCCAGTCATTCCATTCCTAGGGTTATACCCAAAGGAAATAAAAATATGTATCAACACAAAACTTGTACATAAATGTTTATAGTAGTGTTACTCATATTTCCAACAGGTGGAAACAATTCAAATATCCATGAATCAATGAATGGATAAATACAACATGATATCTCCATAAAATGGAATGTTACTCAGCTATAAAAATGAATAAAATATAATGCATGCTGAAGATAGAGGAACCTTGACAATAGTATGCTAAGTGAAATAAATCAGTCACAAAAGACCACATTATATGGTTCCTTTCATATCAAATGCATAGAACAGAGGACTCTACAGACACTGGAAGTAGATTAGTAGTTGTTTAGAAATAAGAGGGGCAAGAGTAGGAGAGGAGTGTGATAGCTAAAGGTCACAGGGTTTCTATTTAAAGTGCTGAATATGGTCTAAAATTGACTGGTAAAGTTGGCACATGTCTGTGAGTAGGCTACAAAACACTAAACTGTACACTTTCAATGACTTAATTGTATGGTATGTAAATTATAAAGCTGTTTTTAAAAGTAACAAAACACATAAGAAAGAAAAAAAGAAAGAAAAAAGAGAAACCCTCCAAAATACATATAAAATAGAAGTTAAAGGTCATTGGCATATTGCAGGCAGAGAGACTCTGCAATTAAAAGTCATTCAAAGATACAGATTCCTTCCATTTGTTGTTCTGTTCTTTACTATGGTGTTTTTCTCATCTGCATGGTTACATGCGCTCATTTCCATGGATCAGTCCAACCTGTAAAAAGAGGGGGAAAGTTTTAAAGCAAAGAGCTTGAATTTTAAGATGATCTGGAAATTGCCAGATTATGTTTCCTTGTAAGCCATTGGACCTAACTTCAATATCAAAAGCTAGCTGTAAGGAAGGCTGGAAAATCTGAATAATCATACACCCAACTAAAAGAGGAGTGCCTTCAAAAATTTGGAGAGAGGGAGGGAGAGAAATTGGTTGTCTCTATTACATAACTACTCTGTTTCAAATCTTCAATTTTTTTATTATAATTACAATAAAATACAAACTCCTAACCATGACCTAGAAGGCTTCATATTTCCTCATCTCTCTCCCCTACCTCTTTGTCATCGTTGCTACTTAGACCAATCCAAACTAACTTTCTTTCTATTCCCTCTGTCCCTGTACCAAGCTTATTTTTAACTTAGGACCTTTACATGTTGTCATTTGCTATTTCTTGTGCTGGTAACAACAATTTCATGTACTCTTGTGGGTCTTTCTCCTCACCCAGTTTTTAGCTCTTTAGAAACATTTTCCCTGACCACCCAAACTAAATTATACTAATTGCTATTGTTCTCATTGTTCTGTTTTTTCCCCACCAATAGTAATAACCACTAACTGTATAATTAGTGTTTTCAAAATAGTCGTATTTATTTATTTTATTTACTTAATATTTTACCCACAAAGAGTGATCTCAGTAAGAATAGAGATCTTATATTTTTCAATAGTCCTGGCATGACCATAGTACCTAATTATTTGCTGAATGAGTGAATAAAAATAATAATGAATGTGATGGTAAAGGTAGTACATGGAATTGCAAAATCACAGAGAAGGAATACTTTATCTACAGTTGGGAGTGGGGAAGAAAGTTTTCTAGGAAGAAATGTCTGGAGACCTACCCTATGATTTTCAATATAGCTAGCTGAAGGAAAGGTAAAAGAAACAACTGAAAAGTCTAAATGATGAAAAAAAAATCATTCAAGGACCTTAAGGAAGTGTACTGGGACTATATGATATACTGCAAGAAAGGGAATGTTAAAAGTCAAGACTGGGAAGGTAAATCAGGAATAGATCATAACAAAATTATTTATAGAGTGGTTGTCACAATGTAGAATAAATCCACCCTCATCACATGTCATATTCTTTAATTTTACTCAGACTGTCAAAGGACTTGGCATAGTTTTATTTTTTTTAAGAAGTTTTCTATGACAAATGTAAAACATTAGCGTATCACAATTTTAAACTTTCAGATAACATAACCTCACAATGTTTTGGTACTTTGTCTTATTTTATCAACCAGTGGTCTCCTCCAGGTGTTTACAGAGTAGAATTCTAGAACATTCCATACTGAACTTTATGAAAAAACAGTTTTAGCACTTTATGTCCAAGTATAGCCATATAGGACCTAAGTGTAAAATGCTCATTGCAACAGGTGAGAAAAAATGTCTCTGAAAATAATACACATGGAGGAAACAATCCCTGTAATCCCAAAATTTCCATGGCAGATATTTAGTTTGCTTTTTTCAACACTAACTTAATCTTTTTTTTTTTTTAAGATTTTATTTATTTATTTGTCAGAGAGAGAGAGAGGGAGAGAGAGCAAGCACAGGCAGACAGAATGGCAGGCAGAGGCAGAGGGAGAAGCAGGCTCCCTGATGAGCAAGGAGCCTGATGTGGGACTCGATCCCAGGACGCTGGGATCATGACCTGAGCCGAAGGCAGCTGCTTAACCAACTGAGCCACCCAGTCGTCCCGACACTAACTTAATCTTTTAATACCTATGTTCCTCTAGCAATGCATAAAGCTGCTCAAATTCAAGGCTGAATAGTGTCCCTGTAGAGCTTCCTATGGAGAATTACTCCCAATAACCCAGAAGTGGTGGAGGGTTGGACTTTTTCTTTTTTTTTTTTCAGGTACGCAGAGCCAAAGGCTTGAATCTTGGCAAATGGAGCTCACCTTTTATCCTTCTGATGAGAGAGCACCAAGGACTGGCTTTGCATTGATTTTCTGAATGAGATGAAAGAGCTTCATCTCTATTATGCATCTACATTTTAACTCACTTTTTAAATGCTGGGGGACACTACATTAAAGAGCATATTTCCGGACACATCAGGACAGGCTTGAAGCTCCAAAATAAAACTGTGCACCAACCTCTGTTCAAATTTAAATTATTTACCTTCTTTATTTCATTATTTATAATTGGAATGAAGCTTAAACTTTTGATTTCATATACAAGTTCCCATCCTTTTGAAAATTAAAAAAAAAAATTTTTTTTTTTTCAGCAATAGCACTCCTCAGAGAGTTTCTTAGTTATTTCTGAGACAATCACATGGTGACATCCACAGAAAGTGAGGAACAGTTTTCTCTGTTGGTATCAATATAGCCTGCTTGTCGCCTACCATCTTGACTTGCAGGAAATCTCTGTTCTCCTTGGCAGGGACAGTCCTGCCCCCAAGAATCCCTCACAGCAGCATTTGGAGCAGGTATAGAGAAACTTCCGCTGTCTTCAAACCAGGTTGAGACAGGCCATATCCTTTAATCTCCCACAGTACAGCAGTAAAACCATAGTAATTAATAATGAGTTTTGCTGAAAATTCAGGAATAATGAAAGAGAACTATAACATGGGGAGTCATTCATAGCCTGTGGACACCATCCACTCAGGCTTGGTACTTTTGTATGTCCCAGTCTCATGGAACCCTCATAGATATGCTTTAGTCTCCCCTACTTTCCAAGGCAGGCCAAACTATCTCCAAATTCAAAGTTAAGAAAATATTCTTCTTACATTGTGTTTAAATCTTAGTTTTCTTGGCCCATTATTGGTAGCTTTCCAGAGGAATTAAGAAGAGGAGGGTAAGTTCCCTTCCAGAAAATCTGTTCTTCCACACGTTGGAATATTCTGTAGACTTATGGCTCCAGCTGAATGTAGTCTAACATTAATTTTTTCTCAAAGTCTCAGTGAACCGGGTTTAAATAAAAAGCTACATGTTGGACATTAGCAGGTCCATTCAGGGGCAGCTGCGTCAAAACTCAGTGTAATTTTTTCACCATTTCCGCTCATTAAAAACTCTAAAAATCTTTGGGCCCAGAACCACTTGATTATGGTAAATTATTATATTTTATAGCTAATAATAATTAACAACATGACCAGTAAACCTCTTCAAGTCAGGTATATTGAATATGCAATGATTCAATTAATTTTCAGACTTTAATGATCTGTGTGCCTTCACTAAAATTTTAAAAACAATTTCCACTTGAGATTTACCTTTCAGTCAAGCCCATTTCACATTTTATATTTCACATTCCTGTGATGAGGCTTTTGAATACATATTATGACAAATACTCTGTTCTGAACAGTTTGCAAATAGGAGGATCCTTTCACTTCACACGTCTATGGATAGATAAGAACAATGGGCAGAATGCTGTATCAAATGTCCATGAGGCCTTCTTTTTGTCCTCAGTCCCCTTGAAAAGAGTCGGGTAAAATGATAATTTATAAAACATTTTAAATATATAGAACAATGTTTTCACATTAAAACTTCAGACCACATCACCTTACACAAAAGGAGTAATCTTTTTCATCCTTTCTTTTAAACCTTGCAAATGAAGTTTAGAGACACAAGTTCAGTATTCTCACTTAAGATGAACAGGTTAGGTACCCAGTATTTCACTTGAAAAACAGAGAAACAAGTTTTATTTTATAATAAAACATATATCTACATAAAGAGAGAGATTTAGATAATTATATAAAATAGGAAGATGCTATTCCCTTTTTTGGAAATAAATTTACATCTGCACATACAAAGAGTGCTTTTTTTTAAATTTTTAAATCCCAATATTAAGTAATAACAATTAAATGACTCATCTAAAAAATGCTCAAAAATAAGTAAGTAAAAGTTCATGGTTTTATGAATATTCTCAGGGTTTTCACATGTGAACTAGAGAATTGGCTTATATAGGTTCATGTAAGTCAAATACACATGGGTCTAATATTTTCTCATCCTTTAAAAGTGGAGCCATCTGGTACAGAGAGTGTCGTTGTGACTTGCGGATTCTGGGGTACATTGCTTAAATAGACTGACCATAAATTATCATTGCAAACCAGGATATTTTTGAGAGTTACGGAATTGCTGTTTGTAATTACCAAGGCAAACCAAAAATACCGACGTACATCCTCTACCATTAACCTAGACTCTTCCTTGGAAACAAGTCAGCTATTACATTTTTTTACCATGTCTTATATCAGTTATCACTTTAGCATAATGTTCTCTGAATGTCTCACACATTCACAAGTCATTACACTTCCACCTAGCCCTAATATTAAAAAAAAAAAAAATCCCACAGGAAACACGTGCCATTCATTACAAAGTTAACTCATTCTTCATTCATTCAACATATAATTATTGCCAGCTCTTTCTTTTTTTTTTTTCTTTTTTTTAAAGAGAGAGAGAGAGAGAGAGAGAGAGAGCACAGGCAGACAGAGGCAGAGGGAGAAGCAGGCTCCCCACAGAACAAGGAGCCCGATGTGGGACTCGATCCCAGGACGCTGGGATCATGACCTGAGCCGAAAGCAGCTGCTTAACCAACTGAGCCACCCAGGCGTCCCATTGCCAGCTCTTTCTTAACGCTTTGAAGCAACTACCTTTTGCAGGTAAAGAAGAAAGTGTAAGAGCCCTTAAGCTTCTTTCTTTTTTTTTTTTTCTCCTCCATGTTTTTATTTAAATTCCAATTAGTTAACATATAATGTAATATTAGTTTCAGGAGTAGAATTTAGTGATTCATCACTTATATATAATACCCTCCCTTAAGCTTCTTAACTCAAAATATACGAAGGTCAACATGCTATTGTACTCCATTATTAAAATAGTATCTGAATACATTCATGCAACAATTTTCAAGTAAGATTCTTCATTGTTAAACAAAAGTATTAGAGAAACTTTAATAAAATGTATATAATAACCAAATATATACTGAGTGTTTGAATAAAATACTACAGTAAGTGTCATGAACAATTAAAAAATAAAGCCAAACTTCCAAAAGGAACTTTCATATTAGAAGAAAACATAAACCTGTATTATATACTAAAATGGCAGTAAAATGGGATGCATTAACTGGGTGAAAGTAGTCCTAAGAGATTTAAAGAAATTATTTCTCCTGAATGTTACAAAAAGTCACCTATAATGAAATCTACCTTTTGCCTGTGTATATTCTCCTTTCTAATAATAACACTCTGATTCTTTTTTAAGAAATCATCGTTAATCCACTTTCAGGTCATGCAGTCTTAATAGGATTTACTTCCTCCTTCTCTTGTCCCATTTTCTGGCTCTAGGAATAAACCCACGATCAAGGCCAAACCAATCAACAGTGTACATTTCCTTGGGCACATTCATTGATGAACGCATGGCTCAAGTCAAACCAATGACACTCCATTCTGGCTCCCCAAAATACAAGCACCCTCTCACTGACGAGACCATCAGCCTGCAATTTCAAAAATCCATCACAGAGCTCCTCTGAAAGTGATAGAGCTTCTCTGAACGTGAAGCCAGTTTAGAAAAGAAGAAGGAGGAAGAGTAGAATAAAAAGAAGAGGAAGAAGACCAAAGAGGTTTGATCTGCTAATATTGTTTCTGTAACTGTAGGCAGATGTGGCTAAAGAAACGCTACTGTATTTTATTGTTGCATGAAATAATAACTTGTTCCTTTTTATTGTTTGATTTCATCCTCCTGCTTTTTATTTCTGATTTTTTTTTAATTGTCTAAAGCCAACCATTTTTGGTTCCAGACCAGGCTAATGCTTCATCAGAAAGGAAGTAAGATTAACTTTCAACATGCAGAGAAAATTAATGATATTCCATCCAGAGGGGAAAAGCAAACCAGGGAAATGATCCAGGAAAACATGCTTCAGATGGGGGTTTACCTGGAATACAGCCGAGGGAAAAGGAGGTTAGCATAGTGGAAAATATGCTGCAGCATCATGGCAAGATTGTGCACATACTTCAATGTCAGAACCAGAAGTTGGAATCTTATTTTGCAGGCAAAAAATGTGTCATAGGCTATTTTAGATAGAGTAGGAGAATGACATGATCAACTCTGAAACTTTGGAAGATTATGCTGACAACATTACATAGAATGGTATTAGAAGAGGAAACCCTAGAGAAAGAGTTGCAGACTTGTGGGGCTGACACAGAGGAATAAAGCACTTCAGTGAGGGTTTCTACCCAGAGGAGATGAAATAGAATGGGATGATAAAGCCTGCTTAACTCTCGACTTCCCCACTGACAAGGTCCTGCCATTGCTTTTTACTTAATGTGACATATTAAAGCATATTAAAGATGATGGCAGGTTTGATGTCAGTGGAAACTGATATGTAAAAGCATGAATAGAGTATTAGAGTGTCTGTGCTCAGTTACTAGTAAACAGAAACAAGAGGTTTCAGAGACTCCTCACATTAAATAGAATTAATAATGCGGAGACCTGGGTGGCTCAGTCAACACTTGATTTCAGCTCAGGTCTTGATTTAAAAAAAAAAAAAAAAAGGAAGTAGTAATGTACTAAAAGTCAGTTGTCCACAGGTTAAGAAAAAATGTATGTGTGACTTAAATTTTATGGATAATGGTACTATTGTAAACTGTTTCAAAACTCATGTATTATACAATGAGATGTCATTTGAAATGACACTTACCTTTCAGAAATCTCTGTTGAATCTTTGGATTTAAAAAATAAAACAAACAAAAAATCAAAATGTGAAATGTCCACTAAATTTATTTTGTTTTATTGAAATCATAACTCTCTGTATGTGATGGTAAGCACATTTAGAGAGTTATAATTGTATAAATTATAATTCCAGGTCAAAATTAATTCTAGGTCAAAATTAAACTTTAAACTTGGACACTGGTAAAGGAATTAAACATATGTGCAGGTGCATATGAGAACCATAATAGAGGTAGCATAGTCAGTATTTCAAATGATTTGCTTACATTTGAAAAATGATCATGATAATGAATTTCAGGAAGAAGATATATATTCAACTGGGTATAATGACCTTATGTTTATGGTGCCTGGAATGACAAAATCTCAGCTCCTTAAAGCATGAAAGGCTAGACTAGCTAGTATTCCATGCAATCCAGAAATGTGAAGAAAAGGAAATACAATTATTAGAAAAGATTGATTAAAACTGAAGAAAGAGAAAGAAGGAATTGGGAAGAATCAAGAATTTTTTGTAACATACATAGAATGCACCAAATTCATGTTTTGAACCCACACAACTACTAAAATAAATAAATAAATGATAAAGAAATAAAGAAATAAGTATATAGACAGTAAATCTAATAAAGTTATAAAAGAGAGGAACTTGAATTTTAAAACATTTCTCAAATAGTACAAATGAGATTAGGAAAGTTGGGATACTGGTCATGGTTCTCTAGAGAAACAGAACTTGTATATATGCAACTTACATATCTATATATATATAGAGAAAGAGAGAGAGTTGAACTCTCTCTCTCTCTCTCTCTCTCTCTATATATATATATATATATAGTTGATCCCTGAACAATATGAGCTTGAAATTTGCAGTTCCTCTTATCCATGGATTCTTTTTATAAATGCAGTACCATATTGTAACTGTGTTTTCTGTTTTTTATAGTTCGGTCAGTAACATTTTATGTTCTCTAGCCTACTTTATTATGAAAATACAATATATAATTGTATAATATATATTGCATACAAAATATAATACATATAGCACACAAAATAGGTATTAATTGATTGTATCCGTCAAGCTTCCAGTGAACAACAGACGATTAATAATTGAGTTTTGGCGAGTCAAAAGTTACACATAGATTTTCTACTACATGGACATTGGTGTCCCTAACCCCCATGTTGTTCAAGGGTCAACTGTGTACATATATACAGATGGACAAACCACTTCAATTAAGAAAGAAAAATCACAATAAAATTGTGCATCATTAAGAGGAGATACACATTTAAAATAAAATAAAATCATATATATATTATATATAAATATGTATATATATATATATATATATATATATATATATATAAAATATATATAGACAGAGAGAGAGAGAGAGGGAAGACAGAGACAGTGACAGAGATTTATGATAACAAACTGGCTCATGGGATTATGGAAGTTGACAAATCCCGGGATCTGCAGAGTGAGTGGGTAAACTGGAGACCCAGAAGAAAACCAAAGCTGGGGCTGCTGTCTGAAGCCTGTACCCACAGCACACATGTATCATTCTGAGTCCAAAGGCAGGAAAAAAAAAAAAAAATCACAGACCTGTACCCTTGAAACAAATAATATATGTTAAGAAAAAAAAAATCTCATTTTACTTAGTGGAATCAAGTTTTTTTGGGGGGGAAGGTCAACTTTTTGTTCTATTCAGGGCTCCACATGATGGGATGAGGCCCCTGCACACTGAGCAGAACAATCTGCTTTGCCCATTTAAATATTAATCTCATCCAAAAACTTCCTCCCAGAAACAGCCAGAATAATGTTTGACCAAATATCTGAGCAATCCATAGTCCAGAGGACACATAAAATTAACAATCAAAGTAAATAAAGGAAAAACAAAACTGATACAAAGAGAAAACATACAGCAAGATAGAACACTTAATTCCAATTATATAAAAATGATATTAAATATAGATGGACTAAATCCTTCAATTAAATTAAAAAACTGTAATTAAGAAGAGATAAACATTTAAAATAATATATATGTAAATTAAAAGTAAAAATATTGAAAAGGAGATTTCTATGAAAATACAAATCAAAGAAATCTGGACAATTATATTAATAGCAGACACAGTAGCCTTCAGTGTTTGCAATAATGCCAGAGATAAGAAAGATATTTCATAGTAATCATCATAGTAAAATCAAGTCAGCAAGAGCAAAAAAGATGTTATAAACCTAAATACAGATGAACGTAATATCAAAACTTAAAATCATATATGAAATATAAACTAGCAACTGAAAGAACAGAGTCAGAAATACAAGGACAGGAGAGTTCAATATTTCATAGACTAAATAGAAAACTGAGTAAATGCATAGAAAATTTCAAGAAGACTGACAACTAACTCAAATTAATTAGTAGAGACCAGAAAACAACAATGGTAGAATATAATTCTTTGTGAAGGAAGAGTGGTCAGCGAGATAAACTGTACACTGAGCCATAAAACAAGTCTTAATAAATTTGAAATAATTGAAATCAAACAGATTATGTTTTCTCGTTTTGATAAAAGTGGTATTGGGTATTTATTTAGATATTAAGATTCTCTAATACACACTTTTAACGAACCTAAATTCATCTTCAAATAATGCATACTATTTTGTGTATAGTACAGATACCTTCTAACAGTATTCACATTTCCTCCCTCCTGTTGATTATTTCTGTCACTCATCTTAATTAATCATATGCAATAATCACCTACTCCACTGTTAACGTTGTTACTTTAAGCAAATCTGTTATCTCTAAGTTTTGCAGAGTTTAGTGACCTTTCTAAGGAAATTATCTAAAAACTGTTGTAAAAGCAAGACACACACCCTCTGCAAGGAATTGAGTTTATCAGTGCTCAATATTCTTCCCAAACTCCCTGCAATGTCAAAGAGGCTACACCCTGCTGATTAGTAAATTTCCGCTAGTAAGTCCAACATGAAGATACTTGATTTTTCATTGCAAACTTCTTGAGAGTAAAAGCTTCCTGACCGTGAATGCTTCCTGATTATAGCACCTGCTCATGGATCTGAAACTAGAGGTTGTAGTAACAATTTTTCAATAGACAGGTAATTTTATGATTGCAAAAGAGGCGGTTACGTTCTGGTGGTCCAATTCTGTGGTATCATTCTTAAAGTCAATCCTGATACCTGAATCTATAGTGTATTTATTCAGAGTACTTTTTTTATTTTTATTTTTCTGGCCATTTACATTCATTTCTTTTTCTTGAACTAGTGCATTATTTTAAGTACAGCCTAAGTTGCTTTCAAAATGAAAGAAAAATTCCAATGGCTCAGCCATGATAGATCTTTTCTCCTTCTCTCTCACTGAATAGTCCAGAAGTAGGTAAGTAACACAAATTGCCCAGGAAAATCTGCTAAATGGGGAGTCTGCTTCTCCCTCTTCCTCTGCCCTTCCCCCTGCTTGTGCTCTCTCCTTCAAATAAATAAAACATTAAAAAATATAAAATAAAAATAAAAACAGAAGAATTTATTGTAACTTATTGTGACAAGTATTGCAATTCTCCCATTCTTTTTTTTTTTTTTTTAATTTGATAGACAGAGATTACAAGTAGTCAGAGAGGCAGGCAGGAGGGAGAGGAGGAAGCAGGTTCCCCGCTAAGCAGAGAGCCCGATACGGGGCTCGATCCCAGGACCCTGGGATCATGACCTGAGCTGAAGGCAGAGGCTCTAACCCACTGAGCCACTCAGGCGCCCCAATTCTCCCATTCTTTATTGTGGTTATAGAATTTCCTGAAACTTCTAACACTGGCACACATTACCCATTTGACCTGTTTTCTAACTTACTTTTCACCACTTGAGGATTTATGACTAGGTTATTACAATAGGAATTGGATAGAATTGGAAATTCAACTTCTGTGTATCTTCAATACAAGGAGGTGGTTTGATGTCTACTTTTGTTTTCCTAGTAGTAAGGGCTGGAATGCTGACAGGGCCCTGATGAACCCCTTTTACTATACAGATGAAGTCGGTACCTTAGGGGAGGACAGAGCGACAGAAAGAAGGGAACAGGTTCTCTGGATCAGCACTTTTTTTGTGTTCCATAAAGTATTATTTCTCAAATTTTAGCATGCCTCAGCATCAACCCAACTGGAAGGGCTTTTTAAAAAACAGATTTTCACAGATTAAGGGATTTCATCTCCCATATCTGATCAGTATATTGAAGGTAAATGGAGGTAGCATTTGCTTCTGAAATGAATTTATGTTGCTCTTGCTGATGGGTCAGTTTCAGAAGGATTACACTATAGAAATATTATTTTCTTGATTCTCCATTTCTGATGGATTAACCAGTATCACCACCAATTATCCAAAGTAAACAGAAGGAGGGACTTTCCATAGCAAACTTGAAAGAATAAACTAAGTAAAAATGAAGAAAATTACAAGACACATGCATGCATAGATGCATATAAATATATTCATATATAACTCCACATATAGTGAAATGAATTCTATTGAGAGAAATGTTTGCTATTTATTTCTACAAAGATTTCACATGAAAAATTGTGACTGGATTATTTTACTTTATTTCAGCTATCTTAATATTCATTATCTCACCAAAGTAATTGGCTATAATTATAACTATTATGATGTCAAGCTTTTGGCCATTTGTTTTTGTAGTTACCAGTAAAAAAAAATAAGCCTGGAAAGAGAAAAAATTAAACACAATTAATGATTTAGAAAGCAAGAATATTGGAAATTAGAGATAGTTTTCTGACTCTTTTACAAAGAATAGGTCACAGAATTATTACTACACAAAGATGTCTATCTTAATTTTATTAAATGGTCTTTTCATATCCTCATTAGTATACTGGATCCTTCCCTTTTTTCCACTACTTTGAAGACATAGAAATTATAATAAATAGAAGTTTCTTATCTTTAAATACATTTCTATATCTTTTAGAAAATTAGTTGTAAATTCATATAAGGATTAACTGAAAAAAGCAAGAACTTGGAACCATGAAGAATCTAAGTAAATACTAATGAAAGGATAAAATTAATCTCAAATCAATAGTATAACAATAAGTTATATATATTCCTTCTTGAAAGGAGCATACATCTTCCATCTTAGTTCAAAAAGCTCACATCTAATGTTGACATGTAGCACTTATAATTATGTATGTGATTATATGTGTATGTATGTGTAGATATATAGGCTTAAATACAAAGAGTTTTTTTTTTTTAAAGATTTTATTTATTTATTTGACAGAGAGAGATCACAAGTAGACAGAGGCAGGCAGAGAGAGAGAGGGAAGCAGGCTTCCTGCTGAGCAGAGAGCCCGATGAGGGACTCGATCCCAGGACTCTGAGATCATGACCTGAGCGGAAGGCAGCGGCTTAACCCACTGAGCCACCCAGGCGCCCAAAAGAGTTTTTTTTTTTTAAGATTTTTTTATTTATTTGACAGGCAGAGATCACAGGTAGGCAGAGAGGCAGGCGGGGGCGGGGGGAAGCAGACTCCCTGCTGAGCAGAGAGCCTGATGTGGGGCTCGATCCCAGGACCCTGGGATCATGACCTGAGCCGAAGGCAGAGGCTTTAACCCACTGAGCCATCCAGGCGCCCCCAAAGAGTTTTTTTCAATTTGATTCTTGTTACTCAGCAATAGTGAAATTTCAGGGGAAAGTTTAAAAGTTAAAAATTTTAAGAAGAAATGAAGCCATGAAAGTCAAAGGGACATTCTGAACAAATTTAAGTCATATAATACATTTTAACCAGAAAAGTAACAATAAAAAAATGAAACAATATAAAATAATACTTTAGTTTATATATTCTAAAGTAGCCAAAATTTTAATCAGAAGTAAAACATATAACATATGTATGTTAGTATATAACATAAGTTATATATTCCTTTTATTTGAGTTCATTAAAATATCAATGTACTAAATAAACTATTATAAAACATGTATTTTATATTATCCTTACCTGCCAAAGCATCTTCAAAAACAATGTCTAATAAATCCTTGATTAAGTGACTGCTACTTGGATTTATGGATTTACATGGTAATGGAAATAAAGCTTTTTAGCAAACATCTGCACCTCATTGTGCTTGTTAATAACAAACATCTTTTTTAATGAAACCTAAAGCTAACCTGGTAAGGGCATGAAGGTGAAGGAGATAATATATTATTTTGTATTATTTGGAAACTCACTCTTCATTAATCATGTTTTTGGGAGAAATTTTATTTTTTCTATGAACACAGTTTAGGATTATGAAGCATAAAGAAGTTAATCCTTTTTTGAGGGAAAACGGATGAATCAAGGGATAAAGCTGAGGGACAAGGATTTCTCTCGTGCTGCTTTAATACTCAATTTGAAATGTTATATAGCTTTCTGTTTCTCTTATCAAATATTTATACTTATGTTATTGATAAATTTGACTTACTGAGAACCTTTTATATACGAGGTATTATTCTAAATGAAGAAAAAAAAAAGAAAAACAAAACAACAAAAAACTTTTTCCTCCAATGGAGGTTATATTCTGAGGTTGGGATAGAAACAAAAATAAACAAATGAATAAAGCATCTAATGTATCAGATGACATGGAGAATAACAGAGCATAAAATGTGGGTATGGAAAAAAGAGAAGAGCTGATATTTTAAAGGGAGATGGTTAGGAAATGCTTCTTGATGAGATGACATTTGAGCAAAGTGGAGGTAGATGAGGCAAGAATCAATGTGGGTATCTGGGAAAATGGTATTCCAGGCAGATATATGGCAGGTTCAAAACCTCTAAAACAGGTATTTTCATATGTTCATAAAACACAAATAGTTCAGCATTGCTGGAGGAAAGTACGAGAAGAAAGAGAACAGTAGAAGATGGAGGTAAAGAGTCAATAACAAGAAGAACTTGCAGTCCCATAGGTTCTTACAAGTGTATGCGAAGGAATCCACTGGAAGATGAAGAGCAGAGGGTCATAAGTTAATTTAGGCTGAGCAGGTTCATTTTAATTACTGTGTTGTTTATAGAGTTAGGGCTAGGATAGGAAGGAATAATATTAGAATGAAGACTAAGAGGCTATTACAACAATGCAGTTAAGACATTTTATAGCTTTACTCATGATAGTGGCAGGAGATGTAACAAAAATTTTCCTGATTCTGGGCACATTTTGAAAATAGAGCCAACATGATTAACCACTTGTTTGAATATGAACAATGACAAAAATAAAGGAAGCAGGAATCAAGGTAATACGAAGCTACTTGGCCAGAGCTACTGAAAGTGGCTGTTCACAAGAAAATGAAGATGTGCTGTGGGCTACAATAAAGTGTTTGGTTTGGTCCATAAGTTTTATGTCATACAAGTCTTGTCACTAGAAGGAAAAAGAGAGCAACAACACAGCTACCGGAGAATTGAACATTTGAAACTAAGGGTATGGAGATAATGCAGTTACTGGAAATAAGGTTTAGGGAAATGTTGCTCAATTAATTTAATTTTCACTAAAATGTGGACAGGATTAACAAGGAGGAAGATCAGGAGTTCTTTTCAGCATGCTAACTTTGACTTGCCAATTACTCATGCGTAGGAGATGTCTAGTCTGTAGAATATAGGACTTGTCATCACATCTATGATATTTAAAGTCATTAGTCTATATCTTAACAATTAAGGGATTAATAAAAATAAAGAAGATCAGTTTCTCAAGGACTGACTACTGGAACAATACAAACTATTGATGACTAAGACATAAGGAGCAACCTTCAATAGAAAGTGAGAAAGAGAAGTGGGTGAAGTAGGAAAAGAAACGGAGTGTTTTGATCCAGACACCAAATAATGCAAATCTTCCGCTTGATAAACTGTATCAGAAGTTGGTAATAGGTTAGGAAACATTAGGATTACAAATAGACCATTGTATTTAGCAATGTAGTGAGCAAGTATGAGAAGAACAGTTACTAGAAATGGTAGTAGCCAGAACTGATTACATATATTAAAATTAAAATTATATTAAAAATTTCAGAAATTCTAGTAACTAGAACTGATTTCATATGTTAAAGAATGAAAGGGGCAGAACTGGGAGAGAGTAATAGCTAACATTTTTAAAGAGTGCAAAGTTTTAAAAGCGAACAGAGTAACGAAGTCAGGAAAGGCTTTATCTATTGCTGGTTTTATATTTTTTTTTTTGGAGGCAGATTTTTTGGTGTTTTTTTTTTTTTCAGTTTCGTATACTGATAGCAATATTCATTATTCTAGAGATGTAAAGATGAGAAGCACTGGAGCAATGTCTTTGATTAGGTGAGAGGAAACAGTGCATAAATAGAGGGGTGACATCATCTGGAAACATGAACAGTCATTCCTATTAACATGAGAAAAAGGAAGACAAGGGAAAGAAAAGTTATAAAATAGTCATCTCAGGAAGTGGCAGACTGAAAAGATTTGGAAAATATAAAAGACTTCCCAAGAAGCTGAAAGGATCCACTTGAAGTTAACGGTCATGATTATAATGTAAAGCTATTCCACATAAATTTGTTTGCTAGCCTATCATGTTCAGCTGCACAAGTCCTGCTAGAAGTCTGCATTTGTCTTTTAATTCTGCCAACTGAGATGGACCATCCTAGAGAAGAGTAATTTGATGGCACTTGCAAGGGTATGATTATAGTGATAAATCATAGGTCATCAAGGAAATGGGGATATGTTGTATGTTATAATGAAATATTTGATTTATGTCATAGAAATCATGTTGTAGAAGAAATAAGAGAGAAACAATTTAGTAACTGGAGAGTTGGGCCTTGGAATTTTAGGTATGGGGATGATATGGCTATAGGGAATAAGAAGGTTTAGGGAAGTGCCACCCAGTAAAAATTTCTGTGATTAGAAAGTTCATATAGTCATAATAAGCCACTAGTAAATGTGGCTACTGAATCATTGATATGTGGCTAGTATAACTGAGGAATTAACTGATATTAATTAAAGACCTAGATACAGCTCTTGACCAGGAATGAGGAGCTGAGGAAGAATAAAGGAATAACACATAAAAAGAGAGAGAGAGAGAGAGAGAGAGAGAATGTTTTAAATATTAGAACTGGTAGTGGCAGCCAGTAGAATAACATGTTGAGAATGCCAAACATCCATTCCTGGAAAGGGTTGCATGGGAAGTTATGTCCTCAAGAAAGAGCCATATTTCAGTTGGAATAATAAGGTAAAGAAAATTTTCAAGTATACATAGGATGTTTTGCTGAAAAATCACCTGGGTTAAAGATGTCATGGTAGAATGGTTTGTTCAAATCAGGAGAAGGGGGAGTTGGGATAGCTTAACTGATTAACTAGAGAGATAGAGGAAGGGCAGAGAAGGGAAGGGAAGGGAAGGGGAGGGAAGGAAAGGAAGGAAGGTGGGAAGGGAGAAAGGAAGGAGGGAGGGAGGGAAGGAAGAGAGGGCAGGAGGGAGGAAGGAAGGAAGGAAAGAAGGAAGGGAGGGAGGGAGGGGTTTTAGGGGATGAGAATACAGGGAATGAGGAATGACCTCGGAGTCTTAGGCATACATGAGAACTGTTATAAATAGGGTAAAGAACATAATATGGTTAATTGTGATTTTCTCAGAGCAGATAGATTTTTCTATATTCTCTTTGGACAGTTTATAGATCATCCATTTCATTCAATAAATAATAATTAGCCCTCAGCCAGGTGTCAGAACTGATACAAAACTCCAAGGAACAAGTGTGCACTATAAAGTGAACATGGTTTCCACATATATTTTCTGCCAAAAATACCACTTACGGTACCAGATTTCATATCTGTAATCTGCTTTGTAAATGAATATATTGTATGTTGAGTATTTTTCTGTTTTCAGACATTTTGCTCATGGCAATTGTCAGTCTTTGACTTTCAAAGAGAATTGATGTGTTCTTTTACTGTGTCCTGAAATGATCACTCTTGGTTTTATGCACCAGGATTGCAAATTATTTTAGTTGTCCTTTAAAAGCCATTCTCTAGTTGCATTATGATTTAAAAAAAAATCATTTTAATACACTTGGAAAACAGAAAGAACAGATATCATAACTATTTGATAGGTAAGAAGAATAAGGACAGATGGAAAAAACTGAAATATCATTCCAAAGATTACATTAAAGAGGCATTACCAGAAAAACTTCACATTATTTTAAATACTAACCCAGCAGTTTTACAAAATGGTTAGAAAGTGTTTTCTGTTTTATTTCCAATATAAAACATTCTGTTGTTTATTTTGGACACAGAAACAAACTGGGCTTACTTCCACAGAAAACCACAGTAGTGATTAACATCCTATGTTGGAGAGTAACCACAGTGCGACAGACTTACTATAATTCCAAATCTGAACTGTCAACACCAATAATTAACTAACTGATAAATGTAACAGATATTTTCTCCCATCCTTTTCTTAGCTGACCTCTCTTTAAACTTGAAGACTTTGACCTTTCTTCTCTGAAGCTATTTCTTTAAACTTTCATGACACCATTCTCCTTGGTTTTCTCATCATTTTTTCCCTCAGTGTTTAATCAATGCTTTCTTCCAAAAGTTAGTATTTACACATTCTGTCTTTCTCTTCTAATTCCTAGGTATTTACATTCTCTCCTGCTTATTTTAACTGTCATGTTGATGACTCCAGAACCAATATTAGTGATCTCATTTCTGTCTTGAATTTCAAATCTCTGTACTGGATACCTAAAGTAGGATTACCATTTCCAAACCTGAACTCAATTCCCTTCCAAATATGTATGTCTTTGTGCTTATTGTCTATAGTGGAGCCATTATTTATCCAGTCTTGACAACAGAAACCTGAAATCTTCACCGATTTCTATTGTTCCCTCTCCAACTATCATTTCTCCTCCTAGGTATTTAACTTTCTCACAAAGAATTTCCTTTTTTAAATTTCCAGAGTCTGACATCCAACAATGTTTAAAAATGTCTGCCAACTTGAATTAAATGACTGAAACTCTTAATACAAGTCCATTATGTAGCATTTCTCCATGCTACTCTAATTTTCAGTTGGTCTACAAAGGATTCTCCAGTTTCAAAGATTTTTTCACCTTTCTAAAATGTATTTTTTCCAGACTGTCTTTTTATATTATTTTGGCTTCTTACTTTTATAATAAATGAAGCTTCCAGGCATAGCATAATAGTGAACTAAATACACAGATGGAAAATTTCTTACTGAAATGGATGACCTACTTTGGTCAATTCACCTAACTCCTATTTAAGATTTTTAATAGATTATAATCAGATGATCTGAAGATCTTTTGAAGTAAAGAAAGGATAGAATTTAATTATAAAGAAAATATTTATTTTAGACCATTATAATAATAATAAATTACATTATTACAACCCATTACCAGGTTTCAACATAAGAGTTGTTTTGTTAAAATATGGTGAAGTTTCAAACAAATATTTCAAATTTAGTAAGATCATCAGAGTTTAGCTAGTTCTATAGTCACTTACTTGTTGTCATGTTAAATACCTACCCTTTCTCTTTTATGAATAATTCATGAGATCAGGAATAATTTAGTTTTCATTAACCTGTGTGTACTTAAAACAGTTCAGTCTGGCATCTGCCCATTTGTTCTTGTTCAGAGAACTAATTCAACAAAATTCAATCTCATCTCTATTACCATAGCACATGCAACAATGTGTGAGATAATACTGTATATTGTACCAACTCCTTCTTTTTTTAAGATCTTATTTATTTTTTTGAGAGAGAGAGAGCATGAATGGGAGAGGGGCAGTAGAGGGAGAAGCAGATTTCTTGCTGAGCAAGAAGCGTAATGCAGGGCTCAATTCCAGGATTCTGAGATCAAGGCCTGAGCCAAAGGTAAGTGCTTCATGCTTAACTGACTGAGCCATCCAAGCAGCCCATACCAACTCCTTCTTACTTTGTTGAGTATGTGTTATACTTTTTAGGGAGGGAGCTGTTTTCTTTCCTTCGTTATTTCCCATGTAGAAATATGCGATTTTTTAGGTGACATCCAATTATGTGGAGTTAAGCTACTAAGAAGGGCCGATCTCTGGGAAATTTTCTTCCCTTTACTTTGGAATGCTATGAGGAAGAGATCCTGGTTACATGTTTCAGCTTTGTTGATATAAGCTTATATTTGGATGAACTCTCCCTAGGTCTAGTTTGAGGTGAGGCCTGAGATTTGGTAACGGCAGGCAGTCCTTCTGTTGTTATTGCTGTTCTTTTTTTTTTTTTTTTTTAAGTAGGTTCCACTCCCAACATGGGGGCTTGAACTCATGACCTTAAATTCTGGAGTCGCATGCTCTACTGACTGAGCCAGCCAGATGCCCCAGTAATGGAAGGCAGTCCCTTTGAAGACACAAAAACTTTTATTCTTCAATGAGATTATCTAAATAATGATTGACAACTTACCAGTTTATCACCATTTGCCTGTCTCCCAAAACTTATTTAACAATTGGTTAAAAACATACAAGGTAGAAAGCTGTACTATGTATTGAACTTCTACAATTTTAATAATAATAGGATGGAATGTTGAGAGAAGAAAAAAGAAAAGGAGCAACAGTCTTCTCTGCTTTTGCTCAATGTCAAGGTGGAGTGTAAGTGGCAGTTAAGTAGGATTCAAAATAGCTTTCATGATGGCAGCTTGCTTCCAGACAAATATCCTTTGCCCAAGTTAGACAGTCATTTAAATAAACACAAAATGTAAGTTTTTCCTTATCCAATATTTTGAATTGTACATTTTATTTTCACTTATAGTAAACATTGTTTTCCTTCCCTTTCAACAACCTCAACTCTAATGAATTCAAATAATTATAATGATATTTAGCATTTCTAAAATACCTCTCTAACATTTATTCACAAAGTTACCATGGATGTTTCTATGAATAATTGTCTGTTAAAAAGAAGACATGATGCCACTGAAAAAATAGCACTTTATTCAACACCAGGCTCTCTTAAGAAATTTTATGTTTATAAATTTTTTTTATGAAATCTTTGTTACTACATGACCCATGGAGTTGATGCCAAATGATAATTTACAGTATTGACTACTTTATACTATGAAATGAAACTCCTATAGATAGAATGTCTAGCCTTATTGCTAAACCCATTATATCATCACTCTCATACCTTGGGATATAGTTAAGACCCAGCACTATATACTTGTAGCCATATAACAAAATGGGTAAGAGAGGGAACTTTGATGTTAGACTGCCTGCATAGCAATCCAAGTTCCAGATATTTCTAGCTATGTGACATTGGCTGAGCTACTTAACCTTCTTACTTCCCAGATGTTTAATCTATAAATTGAAAAGAATCACATTACCCATTTTATGGACTTACTATAAAAAAAACAACTAAACAACTTAACCAGAAGTCAGACACAAAATTAAGTACTCAGTAGATATTTGCTATTATTTGGTTGGGGTATAAAGGATCAGGTTGGGGTATAAAGGATCATAAATTATTCATTTTTACTGGGTTAAAAGTGATTCTACAGAAACCAATGCATCTAAAGTGCTAAAAACAAAAAAAAAAAACCAAAATTAGATCACTTGCAAATTAATGTCCACACATTATTTTTACAAAAAGCCACAAGCTAAATTACCACTCAAGGTTGCCAACCTAAGCCAACTAACTGCATCCTTTAGATTCCAGGCAGGCAGGCAGGTATGCAATTGCATCAGGGAAGCCAGCAGCTAATTATCTGACTATAGTGGAACTTTAAATATCAAACCAGTTTCAAAAGCAATGCTCTTTTTTATGGAACAAGCATAGATGTTTATGATAGGAGAAAACTGAAATAATATTTGGATGTCCTAACGAGATGGAGGACCAAATAATCTATTAAAAATAAGGTACACATTAGTAGCAAAGATAACCTAATGGTGTCTACAAACTGCTGTTCCTGACAAGTTACTGTGGGGCTGCACCAGATAGAAAGAAATCAAATCAAAACTGATGTGCATTATGTGCCAGAAACCACTCTGAACCTCTATTCATAAAGGTGTCATGTACATAGAAATGTGACATTGAATGTTTTAGAACTCTTAAATAATTGAACACCGAAATATGTGTTCAATGGTAATTTTCAGGGTGCCTGGGTGGCTCAGTGGTTAAGCACCTGCCTTCAGGTCAGGTCATGATCCCAGGGTCCTGGAATCCTGTACTGGGCTCTGTGCTTGGTGAGGAGTCTTCTTCTCCATCTGCCAGCTGTTCCCCCTGCTTGTGCTCTCTCTCTCTCTCTCTGTCAAATAAATAAATAAAAACTTTTTTTTAAAAAAGTAATTTTCATTTTTAAATTATATTTACATTATGTTGTATAGTTGGTGGATGTTCCACACCAGATATAAATGTACTTTACTTTTTTTTTTTTAAAGATTTTATTTATTTATTTGACAGACAGAGATCATGAGTAGGCAGAGAGGCAGGGGAGGGGGCGGGAAGCAGGCTCTCCACTGAACAGAGAGCCTGATGCGGGGCTCAATCCCAGGACCCTGAGATCATGACCTGAGCCGAAGGCAGAGGCTTAAACAACTGAGCCACCCAGGCACCCCAAATGTACTTTAATAAATGAAATCTGATTGAGATTTCTAGAGTAGGGGTTTAGATTATGTAACTATTACATATGTAACAAGTCTATTTGTCTTTGAGATGGTGTGGCTGGTAAAGTACACTAGAAGGGATTCTATTTATTGGAGTAAATGAGAAAATAAATAAGAAAGATTGTTTGAATATACCACTGTTTCTACCTACACACTTATTTTCATTATTTTGAACAAACATATTAAACTGATTATTGGAAATGTGAAAAGCTGCTTGCACATGATAGTTCTAGTAGCTAAATTTTTTTTAAAAAATGGATTATCAAAATATTAACATAAATCATATATAGTAGAGCAATGGGATCAATTGGACTATTTATGGAGGAATCATTCATATAGGATCTCAAGTCCTATGGATTGACGTCGGCCACATCAATGAAGTGATTGCTTGATTCTCATTTGCATAATTTGTGGATAGATAAATCATAAATATCAGATAAAAGCATAAATCCAGTTTCATCTAAGTTGGAATCTATTTATACTCACTATTGATTGTATTTGTGAATTAGTTAAAATATCAGGCCTGAATTTGAATGTCATCTTTGTCAGTTTCCAGCTTTATCCTTGAAAAAGCTATTTTCTTTTGTGAGTCACTATTTTCAATGAAATATAAAGATGTTTATAGTAGAAAGTATTTGTTGAAAATTTATTACCTGGAAGACTCCAAGCACATTTCTAGTGCACCAGGTCATTCATATAGTGTCCCCAACCTCCTGTAAGTAGTGGAGAATTTTGGAAATTACCATATCTGGCTCAGAAAGAATGCCAGAAAACTGAAATGCAAACAAATCAAGAGCTTAGGTGGCAAGAAATAGGAACTGAAATCAGACAATTAAGTATTTAGTGGAATCTGAATAATTTTCTTTAATGTCTGAGAAGCTTATGGAAAAATACTGAATTTTTTAGAACTAATAATATAAAGCAATAAAATTAAGGAAAGAAACACCATTACAGAATAGATTTTGCTCATTTATTTTTATTAGTCTTTGTGATTTATTATAATACTTCATTATGTACCAATTAATGTCCTGTAGGATAGTATATATAATTAATGGCAGAATATAAGACTTCTAAATAGCACAAGGCTATTAAATCTTTTAAGAGAAGTGGGAAAGTTTACTTATTTTGAGAGAAAATTTTTGTCTTGAGATTAGTGAAATTAAAATAATTGAGTTCTCACATTTTAATTAAAGTACATGCATTTATTAACTAGTTATTTATAAATCTTATAAGAAATTAGTTTTTGGGGTGTCTGGGTGGCTCAGTATGTTAAGCCTCTGTCTTAGGCTCAGGTCATGATCTCAGGGTCCTGGGATGGAGCCCTGCATCTGGCTCCCCGCTCAGCAGGGAGCCTACTTCTCCCTCTCCCTCTGCCTCTCCCCACTGCTTGTCCTGTCTCTCAAATAAATAAAATCTTAAGGAAAAAAAAAAAAGCTTAGAAATTAATTTTTTTCTAAAGAACTTACCAGATACAATATAACCATAACAATATGGGAGTTAAATTATGGTAGACTAAAAACAGTATCAGTTTTTTTTTTTTTTTTTGGTGTTGTGTTGTACAAGTTTTTTATATATTTTGGATATTAACCCATATCTGATATATCATTAGCAAATATCTTGTCCCATTTAATAGTTTGCCTTTTTTTGTTGCTATTGATGGTTTCCTTCACTGTGCAGAAGCCTTTTATTTTTATGTAGTCCCAATAGTTTATTTTTTTTTTGCTTCCCTTGCCTTGAGAGACATAGCTAGAAAAATGTTGCTATATTCAATGTCAGAGAGATTATTGCCTGTGTTCTCTTCTAGACTGCTTAAGGTTTCGGGTCTCACATTTAGGTCTTTGATACATTTCGAGTTTATTTTTGTGTATAGTGTTAGAAAGTGGTCCAGTTTTATTCTTTTACATCTAGAGTTCATTGAGGATACTATCTGACTGAAAAAATGAGCAGAGGAACTGAATAGACATTTTTTTTTTCAAAGAAGACATACAAATGACAAACATACATGTGAAAAGATGTTCAGCATCACTCATCATCAGAGAAATACATATCAAAATCACAATGAGATATCACTGTATACCTATCAGAATGGCTAAAATAAAAAAAGATAAGAAATAACAAGTGTTGGCAAGGATCTGGAGAAAAAGGAACCCTCATACACTGTTGGTAGAAATGTAAATTGGTACAGGTGCTATGGAAAACAGTATGGAGGTTCCTCAGAAAATTAAAAATAGAAATACCACATGATCCAAAAATTGGGTATTTACACAAAGAAGACAAAATATTAATTAGAAAAGAAATACACTTCCATATGTTAATTGTGACATCATTTAAAATAGTCAAGATATGGAAGAAATCCAAGTGTCCATCAAAGGATGAATGGATAAAGATGTGTGCATATCCATATTTTATGGCATATTATATAAGGAAGAATGAGATCCTGCCATTTGCTGCAACATGGATGGACCTGGAAGTTGTTCTGTTAAGTGAAATTAGTCAGAGATAGGTAAATACAACATAATTCCACTCATATGTAGATTCTACAAAAAAAAAAAAAAAATGACTAATCAATTATAAAACAGAATTAGACCTGTAAGTACAGAGACCAAATTGATGGTTGCCAGAGGGGAAAGGCATCAAGGGATGGGCAAAATGGATGAAGAGGAATGGGAGACTCAGGGTTCCAGTTATGGAATGAATAAGTCACAGGAATAAAAGGCACAGGAAAAGGAATATAGTCAAAGATATGGTAACAGTGTTGGATGGTGACAGATGATAGCCACACTTGTGGTGAGTATAGCAAAATGTATAGCTTTGTTGAATCACTATGTTGTACACCTAAAACTTAATGCAACATTATGTGTCAGCTATATTTTTTAAAAAGGGGAACTATCAGAAAACAGCATATCAGGAATTACAAAGCAACTTCATATTCAAAATTCTGAGAAAATTAAAATTATGCTTTATTGTCTTTTTCTTACCTCTTTCAATGTCTGCTGCTTTGAGAAAACAAAAACTAAAATTTCACACAAATCTACCTGAAACAGAGGGTGTATTTCTAGGCAATGTAGTATATACAATGCCAAATATGCATTTTTTCCCCTCCTGGTTCTCTTTCTCTCTTTTTAAGATTTTATTTATTTATTTGTCTCAGAGAGAGAAAGCGAGAGAGCACAAGCAGGGGGAGTGGTGGACAGAGGGAGAAGTGTGCTCCCTGATGAGCAGGGAGCCCAGTGAAGAATTCAATCCAAGGACCATCCAAGGCTATCATGACCTGAGGTGAAGGCAGGCACTTAAATGACTGAGGTTATCCTCAGGCATCCCTCTCCTGGTTCTCTTTAAACTACATCATGAATGGTATCAACTCTTATCTGACTGCTAAATCTGTATGTATGATAATGTGTGAAATCATCCAGTGAATGGGAGATTTAGGTGGATAATATTTGGAAGATACAGTTTAAATAGGTTAGAAATGAAAGAGTATGTATGAATGGAGGGTAGGTGATTGCTATTAATGGTCAATAAAGAGTCACAAACACAATGTATCAAGCTATTCTAAGTGTGCAGAGAAACAACAAAAATACAGATAATTTGAATTAATAAAGATGATATTAATGTCCAAAAGGTAACATGTTTCTTCTTAGAAAGTTTTGTTGTAGCAATGTGAGCTAAAATAAAATAAGATGTTACCAATCACCTCCTGGTCCATTCTTAAGGTGTTTCTAAGAAAAGTAATTCGCCTTTTCAGAGCTGCAGTAAAAGCAATTCCCTCGAAGGGAGTTGCATGAAGTACAAATGCTAAAGCAATGGTACTGTGGAGTTAGAGGAATGGGATTTATTAAAAGAATGAATTTCACAAAATCACAATGAGTTGAAGGTTCCAGATGGCACAGTGCAACAGAATGAAAGAGAAATAGTGCAAAGAAACCTTAGCCAAGAGCAAAGGCATTGCTTATAAGAGGGTGCCGAACAGAGGATTTCTGTCTTAAGTTGCAGCCTAATATATCAGGAGAGATGTGGCCTAAATTTGGAAATGTGTGTCACGAATAGACAAAATTTCAGATCACGTTACAGAGGCCCCTTGAATATAAAAGTTTTAAGCCTGCTGACTATTTGGTAGACTTTCCTCAGAAGCAGAAGGACAAGAAGCCCCAGAGAAAGAGGAAACAGGAGTAATTGCCTTGTAAAGGGTGCTAAGAGCCCTAAATGAGATAACAACTATGTAAATGCTTTGCAGATGAGCACAAACATGAGTCATCCCTGGAAGGAAGCATGGATGGAAAGACCAGAGTTCTACATTCAGACAGTGAGGGCTGTAAGTCGCCAACCAACACATGCAGTTGTAGCACGTGCAATCTTGGGAAGGTTATTTCCTGGCTCTCAAGATCAGTTACTTTTTTCTAAAACATGCGTGAAGAATCCTGGTGCTTTTGAAACAATGAAATAAACTAATAATGACAAACACAGATTTTCACTAAGTATCCATCCTTAACACTTGTGCTGTTGTACTCTTTCCTGACTTCTCATACGTAACTTCTTCCCAAGCAAAACACCCTTGACTTCATCAGCATGGTCAGCTCCTACTCTCTATCCTTTAAAATAAAATTCAAGCGTCATCTGAAGTGTCACACATCCCAACTCCACTCTTTGTCCTACCGTAAACACTTGTCCTGAATGTTAGGATAGGACTTACCATACTCTATTGCAATCATTTGTTCACAAAGTATATCTTACACTAAACGGTGAAATTTTTGAGGATGCTGAAAATATGTCATACGTATCCGAAATTTTCAGTTCTTAGCAAAGTATCTCTAAAAATTTTGTATGCCTTGCAAAACCTGAGTGACTCAGTTGGTTAAGCGTCTGACTTCAGCTCAGGTGGTAATTCAGCTCATGGTCCTGGGACGAGTTCCGCATTGGGCTCCTCGCTGAGCACAGAGCCTACTTGCTTCTCCCTCTTCCTGCAGCTCTCCCTGCCTGTTCTCTGCCTCTCTGTCAAATAAATAAATAAAATCTTTTAAAACATGGTGTATGCTTAAAATGTTTATTAGAGTAAATTGAGTAAATTGAGTGAAACACATATTCAACAAGTCTTTATTTAATTTTGACTAATGGAACATTGTAGATTTCTAGAAAATACAATAAAGCCAACACAATAACTCAGCACATGCTGAATGATCTGATTAAGTTTATATTACGAAAAAAAGCCATCTGAATAGGGTCGAAACTATTGTGATCAGTTCTAACAAATGTTTTACAATCTTATCATGGCTAAAATAATTGTGAACTTCAAAGGAAAGAAGATAACTAGAAATCCATAAGTTTTGTTATTAAGAGTGAATATTCACCATTAGCCAAGTTTGATGGCACACATTTTTAAATTGTCCACCTCAAGGCAAGAAAAATGTAAATTATTTTGTACAAAATGATGTACATATGATTGTAAGAAATTTGGAGAAACATAATTTACCTTGTTGTACCTAATTAGAATGAATAAAGCAATTAATCTGGAAAACAGTGAGCATGGCGATTGAGTGGAAACATGAACATGTAGTAATTGACCCAGCAACACGATTTATACTTGGAAAATTTTCCAGTTTCATCAAAGACTCACTTCACTAAGAGTTATGTTTTATTCATGCAATGGTGTGCTGAAACCCTGATGATTTGGGATACTTAATTGCACTGGTCCACTTACAAACAGCATGTGCAATTGAGAGAGTGACAGGAGACTTTTATTTATTTTAGGTTATTTTAGCACAATGGTTGTTGATGTTGTATGAGGATGAGTTGTATTTAAGTATAAGATTTCGGTGATATTTTATGTGCCCCCTGAGGCTCTATCTTTGCCCAAACCATAATGAAAATGGAACACTTTCAAATACCTATATTTTAAAGCCACAATACTTGACTCAGTGGTAGATTAAAGAAAATTGATAAACGAGTAATTCTGAAATCAGTTTGAGGAACAAAGCTTTCTCAGCAAGATGCAAGAAATGTACTGATCTTTCACTTCATAAAAACAGTGCCATTTTGTGACTGTGGTCTTGCTTTTCTGGCATTGTGATAAAATATTTCCCTTTGAATTTACAAACAAGAAATATGTGTAAAGAAATATTATATTAAATTTCTCTACAATATCCACATTAAAATTAATCATACTCAGTTAAAATGAGCCAACATATGATCTCTAGGTCAAGGAAAACAATCAACCATCATCATTATAGTAACCAATCATGTTTTCCCCTGAAAAGCATTTGTTTTTTATTATCAATGACAACATGGTGTTAAACATTCCATTGAAGTAAGGCTTTTCTGGATCCATAGCTTCCACTGTGTCTGTCTTAGTTAAAAATGTATAGTTAGTTCTTTGGGAAAATTTTCAAAAACTTTATACAATGTCATGTCTTATTTTAATTTGTAGAAAATATAAAAACTCAACACCAATAGGGATGTGATAATCTCTAGAGTTGCCCTTACAATAGAACACAATACATACACTGTTACCACTCAGCGTATATGTCAGGCGTTCCCCGTGTCATAACCTCCATTCTAGTCAGGCTAGAATCAGGATTCTATTTGGGGCAAATAGATCAGGAATACAAGTGGTGTGTGTAACCGACTGGCAGAGATGGTTTCAAAACATAACATGTTTTTCATTTTTCTCATTTATTCTTGCTGCACGGTTGGCCACATGTTGGGGTTGGTCATTACAAATGGAGGGAGTGTAGGTTATCTAGATCACTGGATGGAGATTTCTCACCAATCACACCTGAGTTTGTCTTCAGGGCAGGTGATTCTCCATGTTGGTCAGGTGTGTTCTTCTTCCAGTAGCACAGGTTACCCACGCTGAGGAATAGCCAAGGTTGAAATGAAAAAATTAAGTCATGTACCACCTAGTCACTTGTGGAGCTATTTCATGAAAGTTTGTCTTCTGAATTTAAATCCCATTCTTTTCATCTATACACAAACTGAAAGAAGGGACACTGAGGACACATACATGCAGTATCAGCCTGAAATTGTAAATGTTGCCCTGAAATCTTTCAGCCTCCAAAGGTCTTTGAGGTATCTTTTTTTGTAGTTTCAAATTTTATTTAAATTCCAGTTAGTTAACATACAGTGCAATATTAGTTTCAGAGGCAGAATTTAGTGATTCACCACTTACATACAACACCCAGTGCTCATCACAACTGCCCTCCTTAATACCCATCACCCATTTAAACCCTCCCCTACCCACCTCCCCTCCAGCAACCTTCAGTTTGTTCTCTATAGTTAAGTCTGTTTTATGGTTCGTCTCTCTTCTTTTTTCCCCCCATGTTCATCTGTTTTTTCTCTTAAATTCCACATATGAGTGAAATTACATGGTGTGTGTCCTTCTTCGGGTGATTTGTTTCACTAAGCATAATACTCTCTAGCTCCATCTACGTTGTTGCAAATGGCAAGATTTCATTCTTTTGGACGGCTGAGTAATATTCCAGTGTGTGTGTGTGTGTGTGTGTGTGTGTGTGTGTGTGTGTGTGCGTGCGCGTGCACGTATGTGTGTAAAAATTTATTTACTTATTTTAGAGATAGACAGTGAGCCAAGGGAGAGGCAGAGGGAGAGAGAGAATCTCAAGCAGACTCCCTGTTGAGCATGGAGCATAAGGCAGAGCTCAAACTCGAGACCCTGAGATCATGAGATCATGACCTGAGGTGATTTAAGAGTTGGACACTTAACCTACTAATCTATCCAGGTGCCTCTTCATTGTTTGTGGAGATCATATATATATATATATATATATATATATATATATATATTCCATTCATCAGTTGATAGACATTTGGGCTCTTTTGATAATTTGGCTATTGTTGATAATGCTGCTATAATGCTATAAACATTGGGGTGCATGTATCCCTTCAAGTCAGTATTTTTATATCCTTTGGGTAAATATTTACTTGTGCAATGGCCAGGTCACAGGGTAGCTCTATTTCTAATTTTCTGAGGAACATCCATACTGCTTTCCAGAGTGGCAGCAACATTTTGCATTCCCACCAAGAGTATAATAACATTCCCCTTTCTCTGCATCCTTACCAACATCTGTTGTTTCCTGTATTGTTAATTTTAACCATTCTGACAGGTGTGAGATGGTGTCTCATTGTAGTTTTGATGTGTATTTCCCTAATAGTGAGTGATGTTGAGTATCTTTTCATGTGTCTTTTCACCATCTGTATGTCTTCCTTGGAAAAAGGAAGTCTTTGTGTCTTCTGTCATTTTTTAATTGGATTGTTTTTTGGATGTTAAGTTTGATAAGTTCTTTATAGATTTTGGATACTAACCCTTTATCAGATAGGTCATTTGACAATATCTTATCCCATTCTGGAGGTTGCCTTTTAGTTTTGTTGTTTCCTTAGTTGTCCAGCAATTTTTTGTTTTTGTTTTTTGCGGGGTTTTTTTTTGTTCTTGTTGTTTGTTTGTTTTGTTTGTTTGTTTTATGAAGTCCCCCAAAATGAGCATTTTTTGCTTTTGTTTTTCTTGACTCAGGAGACATATCTAGGAAGAAGTTGCTATGGACTATGTCAAAAAGGTTACTAACTGTGTACTCCTCTAGGATTTTTATAGTTTTCTGTCTCATATTTAGGTCTTTCATACAATTTGAATTTATTTTTGTGTATGGCATAAGAAAGTGGTCCACTTTCATTCTTTTGCATGCTGTTGTCCTGTCTTCCCATCTCCATTTGTTGAAGAGACTGTTTTTCTTTGGATATTCTTTCATGCTTTGTTGAAGATTAATTGACTATATAGTTGTGGTTTGATTTCTGGGTTTTCTATTCCATTCTATTGATCTATGTGTCTGTTTTTGTGCCTGTATCATACTGTGTTGATCACTATAGCTTTGAAGTCTGGAATTGTGAAGCCTCCAGCCTTGTTTTTCTTTTTCAGGATTGCTTTGGCTATTCTGGATCTTTTGTGGTTCCATACAAATTTTAGTATTGCTTGTTCTAGCTTTGTGATAAATGCTGGTGGCATTTTGATAGGGATTGCTCTCAATGTGTAGATTGCTTTGGGTAATATAGACAATTTAACAGTATTTGTTCTTCTGATCCATGAGGATGAAATGTTTTTCTACTTGTGTCATCTTCAATTTTTTTTCATCAATGTTTTATAGTTTTCGGAGTACAGGTCTTTTACCTTTTTAGTTAGGTTTACTCCTATATATCTTGTGATTTTTGGTGCAGTTGTAAATGGAATCAATTCCTCAATTTCTTTCTGCTGCTTCATTACTGGTGTATAGAAATGCAACTGATTTCTGTACATTGATTTTTGCACCCTTCAATTTTATTAAATTCATGTGTCAATCCTAGGAATTTTTTCATAGTCTTTCAGATTTTCTACATAGAATGCCATATCATCTGTGAAGAGTGAAACCTCACTTACTTCTCACTGATTCACATGACTTTTATTTATTTTTGTGATCTGATTGCTGAGGCCAGGACTTCCAGTACTATGTTAAATAACTGGTGAGAGCAGACATCCCTGTCTTGTTTCTATCCATAGGGGAAGAGTTCTCAGGTTTCTCCACTGGGGATGATATTAGCTGTGGATTCTTTTGTATATGGCTTTTGATATTGAGGTATGGCCCTCCCATCCCTACTTTGTTGAGTGTTTTTATCATGAATAGGTGTTGTGTTTTATCAAATGATTTTTTATGCATCTGTTGAGAGGATCTATGGTTCTTATCTTTTCTTTTATTGATGTGATGTATCACGTTGCTTGATTTGTGAATACAGAACCACACTTGCAATTCAGGAATAAATCCTACATGATCTCGAGGAATGGTTCTTTTAATGTACTATTCAATTCAATTTGCTAGTATTTTGTTGAGAATTTTTGCATTCATGTTCATTGAGGTTATTGCCCATGTAGTTCTTGTTTATCTCCCCCTGTTAGATAGGGGCTTCTTTTTTCTTGCTGCTTTTAGGATTTTTTCCTTTATCTCTACATTTTGTAAATTTGACTGCAGTATGTCTTGGTTTTGGCCTACTTTTGTTCATTTTGTGTCTCCTGGATTTGGAAGTCTGTTTCCTTCCCTAAATTAGGGATGTTTTCAGCTATAATTTCCTCAAATAAAACTTTTGTCTCCTTTTCTCTCTCTTCTTCTTCTGGGGCTCTTGTGATATGAATGTCATTATGTTTCATTGAGTGACTGAATTTCCTGTCTATTCCCATGATCCAATATCTTTCCTCTTTTGTTCAGCTTTGTTATTTTCCATAATTCTACCTTCTGTATCATTTGATTAAGTATTCATTCCTCTTCTTCTTCCATCCTTAAAGTCATTACATCCAGTTGGCTTAGAATCTCAGATACTGTATTTTTCATTTCTGACTGATTTTTTTTAAATCTCTTTTATCTCTGCAATAAGTCTCTCCCTAATGTCTTCCATGCTTTTCTCAAGGACAGATAGTAACCTAATGATTGTTGCTTTAAATTCTGGATCAGAAATATTATTTATATCTCTTTGATTAGATCCCTGGTCATGATTTTTTCTTGTTCTTTCCTTTGGGATGAAATCCTCTGTCTTGACTTTTTGTTAGGTCTCTGTATTCTTATGTTAGGAAAGCCTGTTATGTTTCCTGCTCCTGAGAGTAATGACTTTATGAAGAAGAGATCATAAAATGTCCAGAGTCTATACTTCAAGAATTGTCTTTGGTGTATGATTCATGGACTCTGTTGCTGCATTATGGCTGCTCTATCCCTGAGATCAGTCCTCTGCAGTTTCTCCTTGCCTGCAGTGGGGAGTATTTGTCCAGAGAATGGCAAGTTTTAATTAGGTGTGCTCTGGTGTGCTTGTTAAAAGAAACCTGATGCTATTTCCACTAGAGCTGAAGCTTTGCAGAATTCTATGGTCAGTAGATAAGGTACATGTGGGAATTTGTGCTGGTCTTCAGGGGAAGGATGCATTTGCTACATTGGTTCGTAAGTACACTTGTCAAGAAAATCAGCACCTGCAGAGCACAGAGTGACGGGGTGAATTAGGCAGCCAGTGTGCTGTTTACTGAACAGCACTGTGCTGTTTACTGAAGTTAGTTTATTATGAAGGGCAGAGGAGGGAAGTGGCTCTAGCCATCTTCTTTGTACCTAAAGAGGGGAGTTCCTGCTTGTTGCTGTTGGGGAAGTACTCCCAGAAGAGCAAATAATTTCCCCTCTGTGTGTCCCAGGCATCCTACAGATCATTGCTTTCACACTGTATGGGTTGCTTTTCTGGGTGGAGCAGCACAGTGCACTTTGGCTGAGTTTTAAAACTACAAATTTTGGAGACCTGGTGGGATGGAAACCTGTCTTGGTTCTCTGGGGATGGGGGCTCTCACTGCACTGAGATTAATGCAGATTTGACCCAGAAGAGCCATCATACCAGAATATAAGAGTTTGGGCTTTGGAGCAAAGAGCCAAAGTCCAGGTTAGCTGTCTTCAGCAGATGTTTCTGCACCTATGCCAAGAAACAGGGAAGGGAAAAGGCACCTACTGGCTCCTTTGTTCCCAGAGAAGCAATGCCACCTCTCTCAGATGCACTTCAAGAAGGTAGAATGGTCTCTCCCAGGGCATCTCAGGGGATCCTCAGATAGGGTCATCTGCTGCTGGGTTACCTGCCTGCCTTCTCTATAGAAGCACTGCAGCACCCTCAGGGCTTCACATCTGGCACAATCCAGACCCTTAAAACTCCAGTCTTTGAGACCTGCAGTTATAAAAACTCATGAAAACCAGTCACTCTCATTTGCCCAGTCAATGCCTTTGAGGAAGTGTGCTCTTGTTTGATTCCCTGTGTGCTCCCTTCTCTCTCACTTTCTCTCTCTCTCCTCTCTCTGTGACCAGTACTCCCTCCCCTCCAGAACACCTGTGATCCATTTTTCCCCCAAACCAAATCTCTACACTCCCTACCTTCCACAATGTGGCCCCCTTTCTCCCCACTAGTTGTGCACTTTGTTCTGTTAGTCCTGAGATCGATTTCTTGTGTATTCAGAATTATTTGATATTTATAGCTGTGTTTGTTTGAGAGATGAGGGAAGCCTAGAGTCTTCTTACTACTCTACCATTTTAGCTTCTTCAAGGGCCACTAAGTTCTTACCATGAGTTGCCCTGTTCTCACCAGATATGCTCCCCACTCAATATGAAAGTCTCCCTACCAGGCTTGTTCCTCCATCGTCCTGACCAGTTATACCTCATCAAGTCCTACATCTAATGGGTTATCTCCATGTTATTCAAAACAAGTCAGTGAAATTCCCCTACAGGAACCAAAGGACACCGTGCCACCTTGTTACTACAAAGCTTGCCTTATTCCACTTCTGCTGGTTCACTCTGAGTACAACCCTCCTGCTGCTATGCTGTGTTTTTGTCCTCTTAGACTATGAATATTTGTGACTAAAAACTGCAGCCAGTCTCATTTTTCCAGTGTAGGGTATTGTGTCTTGGGTCATCTCATTTTCCAGTGCAGGGTGTTGTGTCTTAGTGGGGAATCTTTTCAGTGCCAGAAGAATGAATACACACACACACACACACACACACATACACACACACACAATCTTATATAGAATTTAACCAACATTTTAGCAAGCACAGTTACAAAGGAGAAGGAAAAAAAAAATAAAAAAGGAATAAATATATTCTATAGCAAATAAGACCAAGAGATAAATAAACAACTGAGAAAAAGCCTAGCTGTTTGGGGGGAGAGGGAGAAGTAGCTGATTATAGTAAGTATAAAGTTATTTTGGGAAAAAATAAATGTTTATGATATTCTCCAACAATATGCAGCAGTACTCAACAAATAAAAGGCAAAATGAATGATAAGATTTATTTATAGTTGGGTAGCATTGAAATAGTTATAACAGAAGGACACTGGAAAAGCAATTTCTTAAACTTATATTAAACACACGATAACAAACATTCTGGAATATGTCATCGATTAGGGCCACAAGACAAATAGAAAAATTCGTATTGTTGTTTAGATTGAGAATACACTGAGGGTGTTGTTATCATTTAGTGTGTAGTATACAACCCACCCAGTGTATTTAAAAAGATAAATACTACCAATCCATAAATTATGCATGGTGTTTATGCACTCCCAAACATGTGTTTTTGTATGATATCTAATGTTGTTTTTTTTTCCAAATTAATTGGTTCCATGGAAATTTATATAAATAAATTATAATTCCATATAGTAGTAGATTTGAGTATACTTACATAAGCAAGATTCACAATACTGAAGTTGGGAAAAATAGAAAATTATAATAGATTAAGAAATAATCTAGTAAAGAAAAAAATACTAAATTTACTTCCAAATGTGAGGACAATATTATAATAAATCATGACTCTATTCATATGTATCTCTACAGATGAAATCAATACTATTCATTTGATCCATCTGATTGAACTTCTTAATACAACTTCCTGCCTGGGAAATAGATGAAGTTAATCTTCAAATGATTTCTGTAGTTACTATACTTATGTGAATACACTTAAGGGATTCTAGGTTTATAAGTTAAATACTCATTCAATTCTTCCATGCTATTAAAATATAAATTAAAAATAAGCAATATTTACTTATGAGTAATATGAAGAAGCAAATTTAAGTCATAACTCTAGGGCAACCGGCAAATTCATTTACTCAAGCTTTTGGTCTATGTGCATTTATATGTAATAAAACATGGTAAAACCTGAGAAACAGAATAAGTTTACATCAGATGATGGGGGCACCAGGGTGGTTCAGTCAGTTAAGCATCTGCCTTCAGCTCAGGTGATGATCCCAGTATCCTGGAATCAAACCTCACATTGGTCTTCCTGCTCATTGGAGAGCTGGCTTTTCTCTCTCCCTCTCCCTCCCTCCCCCGCTCATGCTCTCTCTCTCTCTCTCATTTGATCTCAAATAAAATATTTTAAAAAATCAGATGATGGACTTGCATATTATCACTGATGTTTCTGTAATATTTATATATTTAAACATCTAAAAAAACTAACTATAAAACTCTATTATGTTGGAATGGTAGGAGGTGTCTTAAGTCAGTAACCTATATGAGGCAGAATTACACTAGGATTTAGATTCCCCAGGGGAATTTATGATAGTCGTCTAAGTTGTTCAGTACACAGATTGTTTCGTAAACTTTAGGCATTCCCATAGTATTCTGGAATCATCCACAAAGCCCTCCAAGTAAAACATATCAATAAAATTTTACAGATGTATATTTGGAATAGCTTTGGTGTCTCTGAGATGCTTGTGAAGAATGTTCAAGTTTTCTTATGGATAGATAAATATCATAATGGATGGTTACAAGCTCTTGCAGGAGATTTTGGAGGGATTTATTAAATTCCTTCTATTAATGTCATTAATGTAATGCCCTTTGGTTTAAGTTAAATAAGTTAAGTAAAATATGGAGAATATTTTACTATTTATTCAAAACTTCTTGTCCCATATCTGCTCAAGGCATTAAGAAAACCCACACACCCCTCCACTGGTGTCAGCACATACAAACCTGCAAACCAGAGCCCCTGTTTGGGACAAGATAAAACCTAAGTCAGTTTGTCCTTCCTGTTCTCTCAAGTCATCTTCAGACCTACTTGAGAACCTGCTCTACTTTCCCCCAGAAAGCCTCATTTTATTAGTAATAAACTTTTTCATACTCTCCTGATATGTGTGGTATCATCAGTGTTGACACTTAATCCAAATTTTGGTGGTGGGGTCTTCCTGACTCCGTAGGATGAATACAAAATTAAAGAATAATAAATGTAGGAATAACATACTAAGAAAAATGTGCTAACCAAAATAACGCATTATGATACTCTTCATTCTCTATTTTCAATACTGTTTCTGCCACCTATTTCTTCAAAACGATGCTGAACATAGTTGCTTATAAATCTGCTTCTACTTAGGATATAGAAATCTCAAGAAAATTGTGCCCATCTGAAAAAAAAAAAAATGGATATCCTGCCTCAAGAAACAGAGCAAAAATCCATTGCTTCTGGTTTGTGTGTGTGTGTGTGTGTGTGTGTGTTCTTTTCTTTTGTTGCATTGTGTTTTGTTTTTTCTCTAAAGAAGGGCTAAGAAAAAATATGTTGGACCCAGGATACTATAAAAGATAGGCAACAATTGATCTACAAATGATAAGTGTAATTATCACTGTTCCTGCATTGTCATCAAAAAATGTTGTTTTCATAATTTCTAATTTTTGTTATTTTTTGAGTGTATTAAGTATTTTGCTATTGTTTTATGATGAAATATAATAGCATATTTTCTTTTCTCAAGATACATATATTAGTATATTTTAATGAAATCAGCACTTTTAACTATCTTATGTCCTTTAGATTTTATTCATTTTATTTTATTTTATTTATTAAGGCTCATAGTTGTTTTTAAATATGTTAGTAATATGTTTTTATTGGATTCTTATTTCTTCATGTAATTTAAAGCTTTACAGCATGTTGCACAGATATCCTTGACTGTTTTATATAATCAAAAATTGTTCCTCAAATATTATTACAAAGTGCCATTTTAAAAAGCATTATTTTTGTCTGATCTTAACATAATGAATAATGATGGTTTCTGTTTTGTTTTGATTTTTGTTTCCTTTTTTTTTAAATATATATTCCCTTGCTGTGCTTTTCCCAATCTTTACATTTTCAATATTTTCTGAAGGATTTTCAGAACCAGAGGAAAACTGACTTTTTGCTTTTATGTAGAAGATGGAAAGCTAACTTTTAATAGACGGGTTCAGATTAAATATGTTCACTGATAGACATTGGTTTAATGTGTCTTATAGGTTTATTATAATTTCCCCTTTGGAAGCTTTAAAAAATTCACAAAAATAAGTTTCTTTTTCTTTCAATATTTATACATTTATTATTCTGGATTGTTTGGCTTCTATTGTTTGTTTTACTAGTAGTTAACACACAAATCTAATTTTCCAGCTTGCCTTCTAATATTCTATTTTTTTAGACAGTATCTTTCAAACCTCCTATACGAGCATTGGTACAAATAGTATATTTTCTTTTCCACTGTTTTCATAGTTCTTTCCTCTGGAAAAAAAAATGCAAATTTTTAGTTAGTTCTATTGGCTTTCTTATCTTTTACTTTAATTTTCTTCAACATAGTTGATTATGGACTATATGGAAATTACCTTTATTTCCAGCAATATAATTGGGGAAATAATCATACTATCTCGCACTTTCACTTTCCCTTTTTGTCTGAATAATTTTTACTTTATCTTCTTATTTAATTAACACATTAACTTTTTTAAGTATAACAATATTATTAATTTTATTTAAACTCTTATTTAATAATCTAAATTTATTTTGGGTAACCTTCACTCTTTTTGCTTTAGTGCTCTTCTTCATAAATTAGTTGCTTAAGGTTTGAACTTCAGATGTTTCTTCAACATCTTCTACTACTGTATGCCAAAAAAATATATTTATTACCTCTTTCATGAATGCTAGTTTGAATGTGCACATAATTTTTGTTTCAATTTCCTTTCTTAAGGACTTTGTAGGATATATATATATATATATATATATATATATATATATATATATCACTGAATGATGGTATAAAAAAGAAATCTAGGGTTACCTTAAATTATCTTCATTATACCCTGCCTTCCTTACAGTGGTCTCAGGCATTCTTTTACAATCTTTAAATTCCAAGAGTTTCTTAAGGCAATGTCTTTGTGACAAGTATTTAGTTTAAAAATGTTATCTTCCCAACCCTTTTGTTTTCAATCTTTTCTGAAGTAATTTAACAGGACCCAAATAGAATTGGTTCCTACTGACTAAAGAAGGGACATTTTGATCATCACTAAGGTTTGTAAATGCAATGGAATATCGTGCATTAAACATGTTAAACACATAAATTCATAATCATACACACACACACTTGGTTCTTGATCACTTTTGTAATATAATAGGAAACCAACTCATTATTTGGAAAACTGACAAATTATTGGAGAAGATGAACCATTTATCTTGTTTTTCCTTTATAAATTTTATCTAAGAGTAGCAAAGTAGATAAAGAGAGGAAAGTTCTCTTTATAAAAATGTTCCCCTTCATAACTGAAGAAAGAATTTTGTACCATATAATAGATTAATAAATTTGGACAATGATTATCAAAGTCTCCTAAGAACATAGAAATAAATATTTTAGGCCTTTTAACAGAAATATATAACATCTGTGAAGTAATTCTGCCAAAATCTTAAACTCAGTAATCATTTCTCTGTATTTAAATTCTAAATTTTAAGAAATGTATCAAGAGAAAATTATGTGGAGGTATAAGATAGGGAAGCAAATACAAATTTTGGGTAACTTTAGAAGAAAAATGACCTGGCTTTTTCAACAAAAACAACAACAAAAAAAATTTAAGGGAATAAAAGGAAGAGAATATAAAGGATTAAAACAGACTCTGAGGGCACCTGGGTAGCTCAGTGGGTTAAAGCCTCTGCCTTGGGCTCAGGTCATGGTCCCAGGGTCCTGGGATCGAGCCCCACATCTGGCCCTCTGCTCAGCAGGGAGCCTGCTTCCTCCTCTCTCTCTCTGCCTGCTTCTCTGTGATCTCCATCTGTCAAATAAATAAATAAAATCTTAAAAAAAAAAAACAGACTGAGATGTAATAACTAACCTTAACATGTGAACCAAAGTAAAACTTTTTTTTTTTTAAGATTTTTATTTATTTATTTGACACAGAGAGAGATCACAAGTAGGCAAAGAGGTAGGCAGATAGAGAGGAGAAAGCAGGCTCCCTGCAGAGCAGAGAGCCCGATGCGGGGCTCCATTCCAGGACCCTGAGATCGTGACCTGAGCCGAAGGCAGAGGCTTAACCCACTGAACCACCCAAGTGCCCCCAAAGTAAAACTTTTATAGAACAATTTGAATAATGTGAATATTGGTAATATTGTGAAAACTGGTAATAAGGTATTATTGTTTCATTGCTGACTTGTGGACAAAAACAGCATTGGGTTTATCACATATGAATACATGACAGCCACTTTGCTGATAAATTTCTGAAATTCACTGCTCAATAGTGTTGAGAAGCTTGTGGCTATTGACAGATGGGAAAATACACTGTTTTTGTTTTTGCTTTTGAAAGTATATAGTCCATTAGTTTATAATTTCTGAAGTTTTGTAAAGGTTATATAGGGTTCATTTTACTACTCTTTTCCTTGTGTACATATGTTTTAAATTTTCCATTAAAAAGGCAAAAATAAATAATCTCTCATTAAAGAATTTGTTCTTTTGTTTGAGAGTCACAACACAAAACCAAATAGAATAGCCTATGTACTCTTATGAAAACAATTCCTGGATCCAATCCTACAACTTTAAATGTAATTATGTGTTATTGATTAGAACATGAATTTATGTGAAAGAAGTGGAAGAACTTATGGATTGGAAGAATGAACATTGTAAACTGTCTATACTGCCTAGAGCAATCTATACTTTCAATGCCATCCTGATCAAAATTCCACTGGCATTTTTCAAAGAGCTGGAACAAACAATCCTAAAATTTGTATGGAACCAAAAGAGACCTGAATTGCTAAGGGAATGTTGAAAAAGAAAAACAAAACTGGGGCATCACATTGCCTCATTTCAAACTTTACTACAAAGCTGTGACCACCAAGACAGCATGTGCCACCAAGACTGGCACAAAAACAGACACATAGACCAGTGGAACAGAGTAGAGAGTCCAGATATGGACCCACAACTCTATGGTCAACTACTCTTCAACAAAGCAAGAAAGAATATCCAGTAGAAAAAAGACAGTCTCTTCAATAAATGGTGCTGGGAAAATTGGACAGCTATGTATAGAGAATGAAACTCGACCATTCACTTATACCATACCCAAAGATAAACTCAAAGTGGATCAAAGACCTCAATGTGAGTCAGGAATCTATCAAAATCCTAGAGAACATAGGCACTAATCTTTTTGACATCAGTCACAGCAAATTCTTTCAAGATATGTCTCCAAAGGCAAAGGAAACAAAAGCAAAATACAACTTTTGGTACTTTATCAAGATCAAAAGCTTCTGCAGAGCAGAGGAAATAGTCAACTAAACAAAGGGGCAACCCACGGAATGGGAGAAGGTATTCGCAAATGACACTACCGACAAAGACTGATATCCAAGATCTATAAAGAACTCCTCAAATTCAACACACAGAGAACAGATAATCACGTCAAAAAATGGGCAGAAGACATGAATAGACACTTCTCCAAAGAAGACATACAAATGGCTAGCAGACACATGAAAAAATGTTCATCATCATTAGCCATCAGGGAGATTGAAATCAAAACCACATTGAGATATCACCTTACAACCGTTAGGATGGCCAAAATCAACAAGGCAGTAAACAACAAGTGTTGGAGAGGATGTGGAGAAAGGTGAACCCTCTTATACTGTTGGTGGGAATGCAAGTTGGTGCAGCCACTTTGGAAAACTGTGGAGATTCCTTACGAAATTAAAAATAGAGCTGCCCTATGACCCTTCCATTGCACTACTGGGTATTTACCCCAAAGATACAGACATAGTGAAAAGAAGGGCCATCTGTACCGCAATATTCATAGCAGCAAAGGCCACAGTCACCAAACTATGGAAAGAACCAAGATACCCTTCAATGGGTGAATGGATAAAGAAGATATGGCCCATATATACAATGGAGTATTATGCCTCCATCAGAAAGGATGAATACCCAACTTTTATATCAACATGGATGAGACTGGAAGAGTTTATACTAAGTGAAAGAAGTCAAGCAGAGAAAGTCAATTATCATAAGGTTTCACTTACTTGTGGAGCATAAAGAATAACATGGAGGACATGGGGAGTTAGAGAGGAGCAGTGAGTTGGGGGAAATTGGATGGAGAGACAAACCATGAGAGACTGTGGACTCTGAAAAACAAACTGAGGGTTTTGGAGCGGAGAGGGGTGGGAGGTTGTGTGAGCCCAGTAGTGTATTAAGGAGGGCACATATTGCATGGAGCACTGGGTATGGTGCATAAACAATGAATTTTGGATCACTGGAAAAAAAGAAAAAAAAAGAAATAGCCCAAGAAGTCATCTGATACAGCATATCAGATGATTTTGTTGTTGCTGTTGCGTGATCAGATGTTCCTGATCTTATTTGGACATCTTACTGAAAAAGCTTCAAGGGTAAATAATGAGGGCAATCTACATAAAATTCATAAGTATTTGCTAATACCTTTATATGAGAAGAGATAAAAGAGTATTATAATATTTTAAGAAAAGGAAAGTATTTTAATAAGAAAGCACTTATGTTAATTATCTTCACACCTCCTGTATTTTATTTTCTCACTTAGTTTCCACCAGATAGTATAATTTGTATTTCTAGGATGCCTTTCTGGGAAAACATAAGTGATTCAACAAACTCTTCTGATTAAGTCTTACTGTCTTTATCATAATTTCTTGGAAGCATTTAAATTTGTTTTTAGTATGTATGTATCATACACTTACATCTTTTCAAATATGTTCTCTGTGCCTTGCAATAAATAACAGGATAAAGTCACTTAATTATGCAAGCGTCTCATGGTATTAAAAGGATAAGAGATAGCCCCAAAAGTCTTCTTTGAAGAACAAAAACAAGGGGTGTCTGGGAGGCTCAGTCAGTTAAAGGTCTCACTCTTGATTTCATTACAGGTCATGATCTCAGGATTGTGAAATCAAGCCCTTGCATTGATCTCCGGAGGAGCCTACGGGGTGTGGAGCTGCTTCAGATTATGTCTCTTTCTTTCCCTCTGTCCCTCCCTATACTTCTTTAAAAACAAAGAAACAAACAAAAACAGAAACAAAATGTCCGAAATAGTGACAAAGAGTGCTAAATTATCCTTTATGAAGTCAATAATTCCTTCCAGAGCATTTAATAATTTGACATAGTAACTTGAACTTTTTAATTCCTGGTGGACACTATATTAATACAACAACTGATTTTTCAAAGATAATCTGACAAAGTGTTTATGGTAGCCATGTGATATTAAAATAATTTTATAGTGACTATGTATATAAAAAGAATTCATTATAGGGTCACCTGGGTGGCTCAGTCAGTCGAGTGTTAGACTCCTGATTTTGGCTCAGGTCCTGAAATGAGGGTCATGATCTCAGTGTCCTGAGATTAAGCCCCATGCTGGGCTCCATTCTCCACAAGAAGATTGCTTGAGATTCTTTCCTTCTCTCTCTGTTCTTCCCCCCAGCTCATGTGCTCTCTGTCTTTCTCTCTTTCTCTCAAATAAATAAATAAATCTTTTTAAAAAAAGAATTCATTACGATTCATGGTATTAAAAGAATAATGTTCTAAGATGTTAAGCTAACATTAAAATACGATGAGAATTTGAAAAGATCAAAAGATAAAGAATGAATGCAAATTTTAGAAATATGAATTTATGACATTATGATTATTTTAGTTCTCCACAGTCATATTATTATTTTTAAATCAATGATCATTTAGTCACGTGGGGTATGTGTATGTGTCTGTTTTGACAGAGGAAGGAAGGGTGAGAAAGAAGAGTGGAAATGATGATAAATTGATGTTCAACTTAGTAGCTTTCTTAAAAATCAATATTGATTAGCTATTATGGTTTTTTTTTTTTTCAAGATAGTCCATGGAATTCTGTTTTCCAGAGAAGTCAAAATGTCAAATGTTTTAAAGAACTATCTTAATTATTTTGGAAATTATTTCCTTACCACTTCTCTGATTTTACAGGCAAAACCAATATCCCTTTTCATCTTTAGGCATTATCATAATCCTCCAGAAGTAGTCACCTCTGAGGCAAGCTTCAGTAAGTTGCTTTGAAAATAAACATGGCAACCTGTCTAACCCAAATTCATCTCAGGCTTTTGCAACATTTTTATTCTTTGTATTCTTTTTAATATTATTATTGCATATTATTGTTATATTTTAAATGTATAGTTTGGGAATTTCAGATAAAAAATAAAAAATATATAAATCACTAGATTTCAAAATAGATGGAGCTAGAGTGTATTAAGCTAAGTGAAACAAGTCAGTCAAAGACAAATACCATATGATTTCACTCATATGTGGAATTTAAGAAACAGATGAACTTAGGGGGAAAGAAAAGAGAGGGACACAAACCATAAGACTCTTAACTATAGAGAACAAACTTGGGTTGTTGGAGGGGGATGGGTGAGAATGGGCTAAATGGGTGATGGGTACTTAGGAGGTTACCTATTGTGATGAGCACTGGGTGTTCAATGTAAATTCTACTCCTGAAACCAATATTACACCATACGTTAACTAGCTAGAATTTAAATAAGAACCTAAAACAAGCAAAAAAAAAATGTATTTTTTATAATCACTAGCTCATTACTGAAATAGTAATTCTAGAACCAATTAGGTCAGTCATTATGATGTTTAATTTTTAACTTTTCAAGACTAATGAAAGACCACTAAACAATCGTTTAGCAGGAAAATGATATTCATTTGTTCGTAGCTTTCTTGAAACATTTCTTTATCAATGAATGTGATTTTTTTTAGTGATCATGCCTCATCAAATTTGATCCAACACAAGACAGAATTGAAAAAATGCAACATGCCCAAATTAATTCAAAATAATTTTCTCTACTTATGACAAAAGTTTTCTCTCTCTTTTTTTTAAGACTTATTTATTTAATTTAGGAGGGAGGGATAGAAGGAGAAGGAGTGACAGAATCACAAGGAGACTTCCCACTGAGTAAAGACCTGGGGCTGGACTTGGGGCTTGACCTCTGGACCACAAGATCACCACCCAAGCCAAAACCAAAAGTCAGATGCTCAACCACTGAGCCACCTAGGCACCCTACTTACAACAGAAAGTTTCTACTGGGTGAGTAACATTCATGTATTAAAAATATGTAGATTAGGGGCGCCTGGGTGGCTCAGCAGGTTAAAGCCTCTGCCTTCGGCTCAGGTCATGATCCCAGGGTCCTGGGATCAAGCCCCGCATCGTCGGGCTCTCTGCTCAGTAGGGAGCCTGCTTCCTCCTCTCTCTCTCTCTGCCTGCCACTCCGCCTACTTGTGACCTCTGTCTGTCAAATAAATAAGTAAAATCTTCAAAAGAAAAAAAAATATGTAGATTAGTCCAGGATGTAAACACTGAGAAACTAATAATACAAGATAATACTATTCATCATTGTCTTGGTGAATCTAACCATTTTCTTATATTAACTTAATAAATGGTAATAGGGGTTTTTTTTTTTTGTTTGTTTGGTTGGTTTTGGTTTTTTTTTTTTTTTAACTGGCCATTGGAATATATACATTCACGTATATACTTTGTACCTATTTATTTTTGTTTTCTACTTGCTATCCATTTTTCTTTGTATATTGTGAAAATAAAACAGTAATGAGTAAAGAAAATACTTTTAGCAGACCAGAAATAGTTTGAACAGAAGACGCATTTCCATTTTCCTTGCCAGTGCTGAAAGTTGCAGTGAACAAAACCTTTTCAGGATAAATCACATTGACAGTCCCTGGTGTGGAGATGGTAACAGTTTATCACTTCATGTTGTCAGTGTGTTTGCTTCTGGGAATGAAGGAAAAAGATCAAGTTGCTTGAGATCCCTAAAGTGCTGCATCACCATCCGTGCACTCCCTTGAGCAAGCAGAATATTTGTTCTGCTATCAGCCTTGTTGGGCTTCTTATTTAAGTGGGAAATTTTCAACTAGATACAAAGTGTCATCTTGATTATTCTGAATGCTAAATGTTCCCCAGAATGTTGTAAAATAAATAGCTATCATACGAAGACATTAAAACACTAAACTAATGGTTCACTTTTTAAAGCATCCCCTCATATATTTAAACAAAATAATCAAAGTACAATAAAATAAATAGGGTAGAAAAATGAGTGACATGAAAAACAAGGAATAGAAAGAGAAATACAAGCAGTACTGCTATACATGATTAGAAACACAGCGGATGTCTATGAAGCACATGGAATTGGTCATTGAGATCCTTGATTAGCTTTGCCCAATTGCTTGGGTGGTTGAGCAGAGAAATTTGATTGCTGATTGGGTTATCCAATCTGGTTGCTAGGATGACCTAATAACCAGACCAATCATTTACAGTCCAGTTATTTTGATTACCTCATGACTCAAATTGCCCATTCCATAAACTTATCCAGTGCTCAGATCTCAACTTGCAAGTGATTGAGGTGATCAGCCACATAGAAATGATCAGAGTACTCAATTTAAGAACATAAAATTGGTGAATGAAATGAGAAAATGGAAAGAACTCCTGCTCTCAAAAATCTTAAAACTGGTATAATGAATAAAGCTTCACCCTCATAATATAAATGTTTTCAGCATTGTTCTTATTTCTAAATTGAAATCTAAATAATCTTTTTGAAACTTTCCTTAGCTGGCAAAAATTAGCTTATTGAGAGAAGTCAGAGAAAATTAGTTCATTGCAGCACATATGAACGAAATGTACTACATTATTCATGACAGTTGAGTGGCATTATTTAACTGATTATAATTATACAACAAATTAGGTATTTGTTTAATTGAAATTAGCCCAAGGAAACATTTTACAAATTTCTTACAAATCTGGTTACTACTAAACTTTACTCGCCATGGAATATAAAACAGCTCACCTCATGTCTTAGGTATAACATCACTTCCCCCCTCTACAGCTTAAGCATTTAACATTTATTATTATCTTTTCTTCTGAAGGGTTATTTAGGGCAAGATGGATATCGTGGTCAAAGGCTGATTCTTATAGATTGTGCAGGCATAATTCTACCGTGGGCATATTTTTATCAGCATTCCAAAAGTGAAATCACATGTTGGATCCCTGTATATGTTTAAGCCTTAAATTTATAGCTCTTTCCCCCCCAAGCCCTGATTTTGGCAGCTTTTCCTATATAGAAGAAAACTTCAAAACATATTCAGATATGCTGATACACTTCAGTTTTCCAGCTTGACAATTTCTCAAGAGAATTTTTGTGAAATAACTTCACCTTAAACACTCTGGAATATGTCCATCTGGTAAGGCGATGTTAAAATTTAAGAAAAATGTCCCCTGTTGAATATCTTGTATTTATATCACTTTGGGTTTGTATTTAATGTTAAAAAATAAATATTTTATTTATGTAACTTATTTTAAAAATAACCAAGAAAATGAGGCACAGAAAATAAGGTAAGAAAACTTGCATTTTTTAGAAAGAAAAAAAAATAAATAAAAACACTCATGCTCTACCTTTTCCCTGGAGTTTCCTTATCCATTTCCTGGAGTCAAATGACAAGATAGTTGTAGTCTCAAGCAAGCACACAATTTACTTACCCAATATTGCCATCCTTTTGGAAGAATGGAAAACAAACACACAGACCACAGACCTACAATGAGTAAGTCATCAGGGACCATGTGAGAGAAACAGAAGACCAGAAAGGACAAGGCAGGAATGATTGCACCAACCTTTAGGTTACTGGTTTCTTTGATTAAAATCTACACATTCTGAGCCTACTGCCTTTGACTAATAGTTCTTACTAAAATTACAGCTAATTTGTAGAGGCACTATCTCAGTTCACAATTTAGGAACTGTTTTCATCTTAGGTCTTACACAGATATGCTTATAAATAGAGAAAAAGTTATTTAAATAAATGATAAATATAAAATTTTCATTAATGCTGTTGGGATCTGGATTCCTCAATAGGTGGACTTTTCTGGAAATATTCTCAGAAATAACACATGGGAGGTATGAAAAAGAAGGAAAATTGGGCAGAGAAAAAATTTGGGCTACAATGTAGTCACGATACATCAGATGACCCCACAAGAATGTATGAACCTAAGACAGCCAGTCCTTCAGATTTACCTCAGATGGTAAGGGGAGACCTACATACCTCCACAAAGACCAGTCATTTTAAGCAGGCTGGCCCAAGAAGATAAAATGACTCTGTGTAGTCAAAGGAAATTTCAGAGAAGATTGCTACTGAAGGTTAGCAAAACCATTCCTAGAAGCTAGACGAATATTCTTTCTGTCCTGAAAGGGGATCTGGTTTTGCAACATACCATTCTCTTCAGTGAAAATTAATATTCATAAACACAATGTTCATTTCTGCCCAAACTTGAGATGAACTTGTTAGAAGCTAGAATAGATTATGAAGGGGTGTGATGCAGGACTTATGTGGGTTGGTTTGGGGAGTATCGGCTAAATGAAGAAAATACTGGATTGATTTAAATCTAATTCTAGTGCATAGAACATTGAAATTGACAGCTAATCTACTGAAAAATGAAGGTAGTTCTCCACTTGTTTCAAAATAAAGATTTAAAGATTCAGCTATTTCCATATCCCTGAGTCAATGAAGGGAGGAAAAATAAAAGAAATCAAGAGTCCAGCGCTTAACTGAACCATGCAGGCACCCTTCCCTTAGTATATTTTTGTAAAGCCTTCCAACTATCTCCCTTTTCCAATCTTGACATCCTAAAATCCACTTCCCGTAACTCAGACAGGGGAGTCTTTTTAAAATATAAATTAGATCTTATAAGTTTTACTTGACTTCGGTCATTATTATATTCCTAATTTATAGAATGAGGTTTAGTGTATAGTATATAGTATATAGTAAATGTTAATAAATACTTTTTGAAAAAATAAATATTATTCTATTGCCTAAAACACTTGAAAAGTTTTCTATTATACTAGACTAAAATGTAGTGTCGTGCTTATAATCCTTAATAGGGTACATTATATGTTTTTTTCTATCTCTTTAGCTGTATCTTGTCCCATTCCTAACCCTACTCAACTTTTTCATTCTTAGTCTTAAGACCTAAAGTTTAGCAGTTCCCTCTTCATAGAACACTATACTCCCCTTTCCATATCTGACCACCCAGACTTTTGCATAGCTTATCCCTTAAATCCTTGTATCTAATATTTAAAATTGCCTCCTCACAGAAACTTTCCCTTATTACCCAAAACAAATAGACTTCCAGTTACTTTAGAGCATTTCATTTTATTTTTCTTCATGGCCCTTATAATGTTCTTATTGCATAAATGTTGCTCTTTGTTATAATGTAAGCCCTAGGAGTAGAATTTCTATCAATCTTCCTTTCCACCACACACCTAGTTTCACACATGGGGGCATATGTGTGAACACACACATCAGGTGATTTCACTGTACTCTGATTTAGTTGAAAATAAGGATTAAGTCTGTTGCACTGACCGTGAGAAATGTGGGAATATCTTCCTTGTTTTTTCAGCTTTCTAAAATGTAAATGGATAGAACCGTGTGTTTGTCTAACTCCTAAAAAGGCTGTGAAAATCAATTAAATTACATTAACAAAAACAATCCCAAAATGTACAAGGAAAGTGTCTTTGTCATTTGAGGCTGCCATAACAAATTACCATAGACTGAGTGGCTTAAACAAAAAATATTTATTTCTCACAGTTCTGGAGGCTGAGAATTCTGAAATCAGGGTGCCGGCATGGTTGGGTGAAATAGTAAGGAACTTCTTCCTGGTTTCCTCATTCGGTGGATAAAGAGAGGGAAAGGAAACAAGTTCTGGTGTCTCTTCTTATGAAGGCACGTAAGTCGTTCATAAGAAGAGCTTCACCCTCATAAACTAATAATCTCCTAATATCCTCACATTGTTTTTAGGAATTCACCCTATTAGTTTTAAGAAGACACAAACACTTATTCCATAACAGAAAGCATACCAAGAATACCAAAACATCCTCTTCCTTAGAGGCTTGGATTCATAGGTAACACTCCAGAGGACCAAGATATTATATTCTATTCAATTAGAACACGCACTGAAAATCTGATCTTCATTTTGTTTTCACAATTTTAAAACGTAATTTTATAAAGATGGAAGAAAAGAAAAAACAGACATTACTCAAAATTATTTTTAACCCTTAACATCTTAGTTTATAAATTAGCAAAATATCTCATAGAAAGAACTGAGCAAGTATGGATGCCACAGGTAAAAGCTGTACTGGGACTAGGACTCAGGTCCCTTGAGGTCGCATCTATTTATCCTTTCCCTAAACTAGAGTGCAGTAGAATAAGTGAACAATGTGCTTTCTTAGCTCAAGAGATCAAGGGTCTTGCATTCTATAATACTATGCATCTTGTTAATCTAGTGCATTAAACATTATGCAAAATTAACAAGTTGTCTGGAGATGGAATATCAGCTGAAAAAATTTTAAGAAATATATATGTTCTTAAAACTATTTGGGCAAATCACTATTCATTTCCATGATCACTTATATGAGATACATATAAGGTACAAGATAAACATTCTTAAGGCAGTAAATCATTCAGTCCCAGCTGCTAACCATATAGTAGGTCAAATTTAACAATACAGTGAATTTTTTTATTTAACCAAATATGTTTATCCTTAAAGGATTGCCTCTGTGTTGATTTCAATCATATATAATTATATTTCAACCTATTTTACCCAATGGATCTTCCTTGCCATTTTCAATTAAAATGTTGTTTTAATAATTTGAGATTAGTCTTAAATCAACATATTTAAAAACATTTCCCCTATTGTCCTAGATTGTATTTCCTATAGAAGAAAATTCAACAAAAAAACTCAAGTGTGACAAAAAGTGCATTAGAACCAAATCAGAAAACTGAAGTTTGATTCTTGACCCTTAATTTACCAATTGGGAAACAATCCCAAATAATTCAACTAAATTTTAAAAGCATGAAGCACTGGGTGTTATTCACAAACAATGAATCATGGAACACTTCATCAAAAATTAATGATGTACTGCATGGTGACTAACATAAAAAATTAATTAAAAAATAAAATATAATTTGAAGTAGTTACAAATTTATAGGAAGTTGCATGTTTCATTCAAAGAATATTTTATAATTATATAATTATCACATAACTTTATTAAACTATTTCCAGATTCACCAATTCCTCAATTTTCACACTCATATTTAAAATGCATTATTAAATAATATATTATTATATATCATGTTATTATATATTATATGTAATATAATCATAGAAATATATAAAATCATACAAATAAATTATTATATAATTACAAATACATATGTGTGTGACCATATCCACAAATTTTTATATATTCATGCACATTTTTCCTGAATTATTTGAGAGTAGAACACATATAGTAATATGTCTCTTTATGCCATAAATTTTCAGTGGTTACTTCTTAAGAAAAAGCTTATTGTATTCATCAGGGTTTTCTAAAGGTCAACAGAAAGAGTAAGACAGTTTTATAATAGAAGAGATTTATTGTAGGGAAATGTCCCATGACACTATGGAGACTGAGAAGTCCCTTAATCTGCCCTCTGTAAGCTGAGACCCAGGAAAGCAAGTAGTATAGTTTAGAGAGCCAGAGGACCAATATTGTAAATCTCAGTAGAGACAGAAAAAGAGTGATATCCACAGGTAGAGAAGGTGAATTCCCCCTTCCTTAGTCTTTTTGCTCTTTTTAGGCCCTCAGAGGATTAGATGATGCTTATACTGGGAAGAACATCTGCTTTATACAGTCCACCAATTCAAATACTAAATACCCTCAGGGACACACTAAGAAATAATTTTAATCTGGGCATTTCATGTCCCAGTCAAGTTGACATGGAAAATTAACCATCAAAACCTATACGTCAAAGATGGCGGAGAAGTAGCAGGCTGAGACTACTTCAGGTAGCGGGAGATCAGCTAGATAGCATATCTAAAGATTGCAAACACCTACAAATCCAACGGGAGATGGAAGAGAAGAAGAACAGCAACTCTAGAAACAGAAAATCAATCACTTTCTGAAAGGTAGGACTGGCGGAGAAGTGAATCCAAAGCGACGGGAAGATAGACCACGGGGGGAGGGGCCGGCTCCCGGCAAGCGGCGGAGCAACGGAGCACAAAATCGGGACTTTTAAAAGTCTGTTCCGCTGAGGGACATCGCTCCAGAGGCTTAACCGGGGTGAAGCCCACGCAGGGTCAGCGTGGCCTCAGGTCCCACAGGGTCACAGAAGGATCGGGGGTGTCTGAGTGTCGCAGAGCTTACAGGTATTAGAACGGGGAAGCCGGCTACAGAGACAGAGCCGAGGAGTAAGCTCTAAGCTTGGGGTTACCTTGAACCGGTCACAGGCTCGGTCAGCTCGGAGCGCGACCGGAGGCCAGGGTGACGGGAGTAATTGGGCGCTGTTCTCTGAGGGCGCACTGAGGAGTGGGGCCCCGGGCTCTCGGCTCCTCTGGGCCGGAGACCAGGAGGCCGCCATCTTCATTCCCGCCCTCCAGAACTCTACGGAAAGTGTTCAGGGAACAAAAGCTCCCGAAAGCAAACCCGATCGGATTACTCAGACCGGCCCCGGGTAAGGGCGGTGCAACTCCGCCTGGGGCAAAGACACTTGAGAATCACTACAACAGGCCCCTCCCCCAGAAGATCAACAAGAAACCCAACCAAGACAAAGTTCACCTACCAAGGAGTGCAGTTTCAATATCAAGGAGAGCAGTGGAATTCAAGAGGAGGAGAAAGCAAAGCACGGAACTCATGGCTTTCTCCCCATGATTTTTTAGCCTTGCAGTTAATTTAATTTTTCTTTTTCAATTTTTTTTCTTCTTCTGCTAAATTTTTTTAACTTTTACCCTTTTCTTTTTTAACGTTTTCTAACTAGTTTATCTAATATATAATATATATTTTTTCCTTTGTGTATTTTTTCTTTATTGGTTTTCTTTTTTTAATTGTTTCTTTTTTTTTTTCTTTTTTCTTTTTTCTTTCAGAACCTCTTTTTATCCCCTTCCTCCCCCCTCACGATTTGGGATCTCTTCTGATTTGGCTAAAGCATATTTTCCTGGGGTTGTTGCCACCCTTTTAGTATTTTACTTGCTCCTTCATATACTCTCATCTGGACAAAATGACAAGGCAGAAAAATTCACCACAAAAAAAAGAACAAGAGGCAGTACCAAAGGCTAGGGACCTAATCAACACAGACATTGGTAATATGTCAGATCTAGAGTTCAGAATGACGATTCTCAAGGTTCTAGCCAGGCTCGAAAAAGGCATGGAAGATATTAGAGAAACCCTCTCGGGAGATATAAAAGCCCATTCTGGAGAAGTAAAAGAACTAAAATCTAACCAAGTTGAAATAAAAAAAGCTATTAATGAGGTGCAATAAAAAATGGAGGCTCTCACTGCTAGGATAAATGAGGCAGAAGAAAGAATTAGCGATATAGAAGACAAAATGACAGAGAATAAAGAAGCTGAGCAAAAGAGGGACAAACAGCTACTGGACCACGAGGGGAGAATTTGAGAGATAATTGACACCATAAGACAAAACAACATTAGAATAATTGGGATTCCAGAAGAAGAGGAAACAGAGAGGGGAGCAGAAGGTATATTGGAGAGAATTATTGGAGAGAATTTCCCCAATATGGCAAAGGAAACAAGCATCAAAATCCAGGAGGTTCAGAGAACCCCCCTCAAGATCAATAAGAATAGGTCCACACCCCGTCACCTAATAGTAAAATTTACAAGTCTTAGTGACAAAGAGAAGATCCTGAAAGCAGCCCGGGAAAAGAAGTCTGTAATGTACAATGGTAAAAATATTAGATTGGCAGCAGACTTATCCACAGAGACCTGGCAGGCCAGAAAGAGCTGGCATGATATATTCAGAGTACTAAACGAGAAAAAATGCAGCCAAGAATACTATATCCAGCTAGGCTATCATTGAAAATAGAAGGAGAGATTAAAAGCTTCCAGGACAAACAAAAACTGAAAGAATTTGCATATACCAAACCAGCTCTACAGGATATATTGAAAGGGGTCCTCTAAGCAAAGAGAGACCCTAAAAGTAGTAGATCAGAAAGAAACAGAGACAATATACAATAACAGTCACCTTACAGGCAATACAATGGCACTAAATTCATATCTCTCAATACTTACCCTGAATGTTAATGGGCTAAATGCCCCAATCAAAAGACACAGGGTATCAGAATGGATAAAAAAACAAAACCCATCTATATGTTGCCTACAAGTAACTCATCTTAAACCCGAAGACACCTCCAGATTTAAAGTGAGGGGGTGGAAAAGAATTTACCATGCTAATGGACATCAGAAGAAAGCAGGAGTGGCAATCCTTATATCAGATCAATTAGATTTTATGCCAAAGACTATAATAAGAGATGAGGAAGGACACTATATCATACTCAAAGGAACTGTCCAACAAGAAGCTCTAACAATTTTAAATATCTATGCCCCTAACGTGGGAGCAGCCAACTATATAAACCAATTAATAACAAAATCAAAGAAACACATCAACAATAATACAATAATAGCGGGGGACTTTAACACTCCCCTCACTGAAATGGACATATCATCCAAGCAAAAGATCAACAAGGAAATCAAGGCCTTAAATGACACACTGGACCAGATGGACATCACAGATATATTCAGAACATTTCATCCCAAAGCAACAGAATACACATTCTTCTCTAGTGCACATGGAACATTCTCCAGAATAGATCACATCCTGGGTCCTAAATCAGGTCTCAACGGGTATCAAAAGATTGGAATCATCCCCTGCATATTTTCAGACCACAATGCTCTGAAGCTAGAACTCAATCACAAGAGGAAATTTGGAAAGAACCCAAATACATGGAGACTAAACAGCATCCTTTTAAAGAATGAATGGGTCAACCAGGAAATTAAAGAAGAGTTGAAAAAATTCATGGAAACAAATGATAATGAAAACACAACGGTTCAAAATCTGTGGGACACAACAAAGGCAGTCCTGAGAGGAAAATATATAGCAGTACAAGCCTTTCTCAAGAAACAAGAAAGGTCTCAGGTACACAACCTAACCCTACACCTAAAGGAGCTGGAGAAAGAACAAGAAAGAAACCCTAAACCCAGCAGGAGAAGAGAAATCATAAAGATCAGAGCAGAAATCAATGAAATAGAAACCAAAAAAAAACAATAGAACAAATCAATGAAACTAGGAGCTGGTTCTTTGAAAGAATTAATAAGATCGATAAACCCCTGGCCAGACTTATCAAAAAGAAAAGAGAAAGGACCCA